>NC_048568.1:37057500-37325000 GCF_013265735.2 Oncorhynchus mykiss
ATCAAGATTAATTGTCAGATCCAACAGCAGATCTCTTTGCTTCTTGGGACCTAGAACAAGCATCTCTGTTTGGTCCAACTTTAAAAGTAAAACATTTGCCGCCATCCACTTCCTTATGTCTGAAACACAGTTTTCCAGAAAAGTCCATTTTGGGGCTTCACCATGTTTCATGAGAGTGTGTCGTCCGCATAGCAGTGAAAGTTGACATTGTGTTTCCAAATTCTAACAAGAGGTAGAATATGTATATAGTGAAAACTGTGGTGTTCCTAAAAATGGAACCTTGAGGAATGCCAAAACATACGTTTTTCCTCCACTGACAAATCAATTGTATCTGTCTTTCCGACAGATAATATCTAAACCAGGCAAGAACTTGTCCGTGTAGACCAATTAGGGTTTCTAATCTCTCCAAAAGATTGTGGTGATCAATGGTGTCAAAAGCAGCACTAAGGTCTTGGAGCACGAGGACAGACGCAGAGCCTTGTTAGCTAGATTACTTGTTGGTTATTACTGCATTGTCGGAACTAGAAGCACAAGCATTTCGCTACACTCGCATTAACATCTGCTAACCATGTGTATGTGACAAATAAAATTTGATTTGATTTGGTCTGACACCATTAAAAGGTAATTTACCACCTTCACGAGTGCAGTCTCAGTGCTTTGATGGGGTCTAAAACCAGACTAAAGCATTTCATATACATTATTTGTCTTCAAGAAGGCAGGGAGTTGCTGTGCAACAGCTTTTTCAAAATGTTTTGAGAGGAATGGGAGATTCGATACAGGCCGATAGTTTTTTTTAAATTTTCCAGGTCAAGGTTTGGCTTTTTCAGGAGAGGCTTTATTACTGGCACTTTTAGTGAGTTTGGTACACAGCCGGAGGACAGGGGGCCATTTATTATGTTCAACATAGGAGGGCCAAGCACAGGAAGCATCTCTTTCAGTAGTTTAGTTGGAATAGGGTCCAGTATGCCGCTTGATGGTTTAGAGGCCACGACTATTTCCATTAACATTTCAAAAGATACAGGATTTTAAAACTTGAGTGTCTCCATTGATCCTTGGTCCTGGCAGTTCTGAACAGACTCAGGACAACTGAGCTTTGGAGATATACTTAGATTCAAAGTGAAGTCCATAATTTGCTTTCTAATGATCATGATCTTTTCATTGAAGAGATTCATGAATTTATCACTGTTGAAGTGAAAGTTATCCTCTTGTTTAATGCTGCTTTTCAGTTAGCTCTGCGACAGTATCAAAAATACATTTTCGATTGTTCTTATTCTCCTCAATAAAGTTGGAAAAATAGGATGATCGAGTCGGAAGACTTCCATTTTGGTGTAGCGCCATTTCTGTTCAATTTTCTGGAAGCCTGCTTCAAGGCTCGGGTATATTCTGTCATGTGTTTTGTTTTTAGGAGTGCGACTGCATCGAAGGTATTACGCAAGGTTCAATTAAGATCCTCAGTTAGTTGATTAACAGATTATTGTACTCCGACGTCCAATGTATCCTGCAATTATAACAGCCACTTTAGTGTTAGTTTCCTTCTATTTGTAGCCTACAATTATAACAGCCACTTTAGTGTTAGTTTCCTTCTATTTGTATCCTACATTTTTAACTGTCACTTTAGTGTTAGTTTCCTTCTATTTGTAGCCTACATTTTGCATCAGTTTGTTATGATTATTTTTCTTTCCCCTGTCACGTTTGTGAAGATGGATCATATTAGGGTAATGTGCAATAATTTGGGACATGTAGCCTATTTGAATCATTATGGAACTCAGTCCATACTTACTGTAGCACTTTCAAGCTTAAGCCTGGCACGCGGTCTCACGACGACTGAACCATTGTCAACACAGTTACATGATTAGTGAGGATCAGGGTAGACTGGACCATGGTCAACACAGTTACATGATTAGTGAGTATCAGGGTCGACTGGACCATGGTCAACACAGTTACATGATCAGTGATATAAAATATATCACTAGCCACTTTAAACTATGCCACTTTGTTTACATACTCATTTCATATGTATATACTGTACTCGATACCATCTACTGCATCTTGCCTATGCCGCTCTGTACCATCACTCATTCATATATCTTTATGTACATATTCTTTATCCCTTTACACTTGTGTGTTTAATGTAGTAGTTTTGGAATTGTTAGCTAGATTACTTGTTGGTTATTACTGCATTGTCGGAACTAGAAGCACAAGCATTTCGCTACACTCGCATTAACATCTGCTAATCATGTGTATGTGACAAATAAAATTTGATTTGATTTGAGGATCAGGGTAGATTTGTAGACCACTGTTCAACTCTTGTTGTACACTTTTTTTTTTTTCACCTTCCATTATTTCTTGGTTTGAACTTGAATATTTCAGGATTCATCAAACTACTGTATTTTTGATTCACCGAAATATTTTGTACGTAAAGGCTCTCCAAAACAGTTTTTTTTTAAATGATTCCTACTCTAAAATGTACCTGTACAATCTACAAGTACTATTTGTTCTGCCAGTTGGGGCTGAAACGGAGATGAATATGCATATATTTAGATAGCTTTCTTTCATTGATCCTTGCTATTCTGAGCCCGTTCTCTCCATGTATTCTATTGTGTCTGGTGACACAATTCTAATTAAAGGTATAGTGTATTTAAAGGGATGGCTGAAGATTAATGTACTGAAAACGCCTATTGAACGCAAATTACACAAGAAAATGTGTTTGCCATCAAGTGGGAGGGTTTTCAGCATTTGAATTGAATCTATTCAATGTGGGAAGGGAAGAACGCCTGCAAAGCCCTTTATGCACCTGCATAAGGAATGCCTTGATCGACAACGTCATTGCGTTTTGTGACAAATTGTACGCGTTGACTTGCCATAAATAGTAGCAAAAGGTGAATGTTGAACTTTTGTTGCGTACATAGCCACACAAATGTTGGATTACATCATTTAAAAAGTTTTACTGCAGAATTTATTATACAGCATTGATGAATTGACGCTGTCGGTCTGATCAAGGTACTGTACAAGTCTGATTACAAACTACTGAGAAGTGCAAAGAAAAGGCGTGAGAAGAGGACCCTCTGAGCCTGGTTCCTCTCTAGGTTTCTTCCTAGGTTCCTGCCTTTCTGGGGAGTTTTTCTCTTAGCCACCGTGCTTCAACATCTGCATTGCTTGCTGTTTGGGGTTTTAGGCTGGGTTTCTGTACAGCACTTTGTGACGTCGTCTGATGTTAAAAAAAAGGGCTTCATAAATCAATTTGATTGAGTAGGAAAGGCGTAAAACAAAAGTCTGAATCGGGCCCATAAGGTTCTGGTCAAAAGTAGTGAGGTATATAGAGAATACGGTGCCATTTGTAATGCAGCCCAGAACTGATCCATTAGCATCTGGGTCAGAGGATCCATTTATCTGTTTATCCCACTGTGGAGAGATCAGGAGGCTTGACCCCACACACACACACACACACACACACAGACTCTTAGCACCACACTGTGACGGTCAAACTCCACCATTTAATGTCTTCCTTTCTCTTTCATCCTGGACTGACCTCCACTCCGCTTGGCTGGTCGATACTATGACAAATCAACAGAAACGGAGGTGAGGTGACTGACTATTCCCTCAACTAAAGTCACGTTGAAAGTGGAGTTGTGGGTGTGTAGGTGACAGGTACACTCAGGGCATCTTGCTCAGTGGCTCCTGAACCTTTTGAAAAAGACATTGTGCGGAAACCTTGCTGATAAAATAGCACTATGAATTAAAAAACAAATCTCATTGCAGCCTTTCTCCCCAACACTTGTTTCAAGAAAAATCTAAGTCTCTGTCGCTGACCTAAAATGCATCAGCCTTAATCCACCATTGGCCAAGAAGATCATCAAGGACCTCAGCCACCAGAGCCAAGGTCTGTTCACCCCACTACCATCTAGATTCTAGAAGGTCGAGACAGTACAGGTGCATCAAAGCTGAGAAGCAGAGACTGAAAAACAGCTTCTATCTCCAGGCCATCAGACTATTAAATAGTCTCCGTCCAGTACCCTGCCCTGAACTTTAGTCACTGTTACTGAGTGGTGGAGAAAGTACCCAATCGTCATACTTGAGTAAAAGTTAAGATATCTTAATAGAATATGTTTCAAGAAAAAGGGAAAGTCACCCAGTAAAATACTACTACAGTAAAAGTCTAAAAGTATTTGGTTTTAAATATACTTAAGTATCAAAAAAAGTACAAGTATAAATCACTTCAAATGTGTTATACTAACCCTTAGTAGTCTTAAGTCGGTATACTCCCCTTGTAAAAAAGAAAATGACCCGCCTTCACTAAACCCCTAAAGTAAAGCAGCTTAATTGACAACCTGTCATTCATCACAAACGTTGTGAATATCTGGGTTTTCCCTCGACACAATGCAGAAAGACTGTTTTAATCAGTGGACACAAGTCATTTTTATTACAACACACCCGTCATAAATGTTTTCTTTACTAAAGTAGAGGTTTATAATTATTATAATAAATTGTATTACTCCTAAAGGTACTGCATAGGAGTAAACATACATTTTTCTTATGAAGAGATAGCACTTGTATGGCCTGAGAAAGTAGCAGAATTGTGTAGAAAGTAGTTTCGACTGCATTTTATTGAAGGGAAACAATAACCGTCTTGGCTACATGGTGATATATTCTTATCAACTGTAAAATGAGGAATTAAACTACAAAATATTAGTCTTCTCCCATATTTTAACCATTGCCCCCAACCACAAGGTGTATAAACAACAACAATAAATACATTA
Organism: Oncorhynchus mykiss; assembly: GCF_013265735.2. Taxonomy (NCBI): domain Eukaryota; kingdom Metazoa; phylum Chordata; class Actinopteri; order Salmoniformes; family Salmonidae; genus Oncorhynchus; species Oncorhynchus mykiss. The sequence continues at coordinate 37,062,258 of NC_048568.1, forward strand.
ACTAAGATAATAGATATAAAACTAAAATGTGAAGAACATGAATCAATCAACTCTAATTAGCACATGTAGGACAGTATGTAGGTGTGTGTATATGGACAGATGTATTTCTCACATGTACAGCACATAGTATTTGTTTTACAGTCCTTCTTTGGGGGGCAGAATTGGCATCTCCTCCTCTTGCCTGCACCAGCTGCAGCCTCAGGTGGATCAGGACAAGATTCAGCCCCCTGAATAGCTTTCACATGCGCTACAAAGGCTGCTGGGTGGGGAAGGCGCTCCCTTCTTTGAATGTGTGGGGTTACAAGTGCCTTTCCCAGCTGCTCCAGGAACAGCCTCCTCTTGTTCCGCTTATCAGGCATCCAGGTAGGGTTGATCTTGTTCCGTATCACGAAGGCGTTGCATTTGGACACATCAATGATGTTATGGAAGATGACCAGGGGCCAGTGGACACTCATCCTCCTGCAGCTGTAAGTTCCAAGCAACTTGTCTAGATTGTCTACGCCTCCTTTGTTGTGGATATAGTCCAGGATGATGGCTGTCTTCCTGTCCTCACGATCACTGATCTCAGCCATTTTGTGCAGTGTGCTCAGGAGGACCATATTATTGTTCCTCTTTGGGAGGTAAGAAACTAGAGTGGTGGTGGGGGTGAAGGCAAACTTTGATGAGAAGGCCTCTCTCCCACCTTGTTGTGAGGAGTGCAGGGTGAAGCTCAGGCTTGTTCTTTCTAACTGTGTCAACCATGGTGATCTTCCTCTTCAGAATCTGCTGCTGAGTTCAATCAGTAGCACACACAACCTCAATTTCTCATTGTGTGTGTGTCTGTGTGGTTTTTGTGGTGTGAAAATTATTTTATAACTGCCTGTTCAAAAATGACCCTAAGACTATCATTGTACCATGGGGGTGTACAGCTTTCATGGAAATATGAACAAAGGCAATGTTTCACTTTTTCTAAGGGTGGGGTCACTCTAAGAAAAGTCATTCAATTTCAAGTTGAAAAAATATAATTTACGGGGTTTTCTCTGCTGTTAAATTGTGGCGGGTCATGTTTGACCCTTAACACAACACAAGGGTTAAGCAAACCAGATTGTGCAATTTTCAATTTATTGATATTTTTTTTACAGATATCCAGGGGCACACTCCAACACTCAGACATAATTTACAAACTAGGCATGTGTTTATTGAGTACGTCAGATCAGAGGCAGTAGGGATGACCAGGGATGTCCTCTTGAAAAGTATATGAATTAGAACACATTTTCCTGTCCTGCTAAGCATTCAAAACTAGTCTCCCTTCAGTGTTTGTCATTATACCCCGATGAAGACAGCTTGTCTGTCAAACGCTGGTTATTAAATTATTGCATCGGAGCTCCTAGAGTGTGAGGCTCTACTTTAATTAGTCAAGCATTCAAAATTTAACAATGACTTTTGACTGTCAGGGAAAATGTATGGAGTAAAAAATATATTATTTTCTTTAGGAATATACTGAAGTTATAGTAAAAGTTGTCAACAATATAAACAGTAAAGTACAGATACCCCCCAAAACGAGGTAAGTAGTACTTTAAAGCATTGTTTATTTTACACCACTGCTGTTGCTAGCCGGCTACCACCCGATACTCAACCATGCACCTTAGAGGCTGCTGCCCTATGTTCATAGACATTGAACACTGGTCACTTTAATGTTTACCATTTCACCCACTTCAGATGTGTATATACTGTATTCTAGTCAAGGCTCATCCTATATAACTACTGTTGTACACACCTGAAGGGACAGGGAGAGAATCCAGCTTTGACTGACAGATAGACAGAGGTAGAGGTAGAGAGAGAAATAGACAGAGGTAGAGAGAGAGAGAAATAGACAGAGGTAGAGAGAGAAAGAAATAGACAGAGGTAGAGAGAGAAAGAAATAGACAGAGGTAGAGAGAGAGAGAAATAGACAGAGGTAGAGAGAGAGAGAAATAGACAGAGGTAGAGAGAGAGAGAAATAGACAGAGGTAGAGAGAGAAAGAAATAGACAGAGGTAGAGAGAGAAAGAAATAGACAGAGGTAGAGAGAGAAAGAAATAGACAGAGGTAGAGAGATAAAGAAATAGACAGAGGTAGAGAGAGAAAGAAATAGAGGTAGAGAGAGAAAGAAATAGACAGAGGTAGAGAGAGAAAGAAATAGACAGAGGTAGAGAGAGAAAGAAATAGACAGAGGTAGAGAGAGAAAGAAATAGACAGAGGTAGAGAGAGAGAGAAATAGACAGAGGTAGAGAGAGAAAGAAATAGACAGATGTAGAGAGAGAAAGAAATAGACAGAGGTAGAGGGAGAGAGAGAGAGAGACATAGACAGGGGTAGAGGGAGAGAGAGAGAGAAATAGACAGAGGTAGAGGTAGAGAGAGAAATATACTAAAATAAGGATAGACAGAGAGCTGACAAGAACAGAGCCTACCTACTGACGCACAGGAGAGTGTGAGCGAGACAGAGCCTACCTACGGACACACAGGAGAGTGAGAGTGAGACAGTGGCAGATAGCCAGACAGAGACGAGTTTAGGCTGTGTCAGTTGAAATCAACAGGGCTGCCAGAGGGTAATGCAGCGGGATCAATAGTAGGAGAGATGTGAGGGAGTGGGAGAGAAAGAGAGTCTGGATTCACCCCCTGCTTCTCACGTCCCGAGCTAAAAACAGCTCAGCTTATCAGCTCATCTCATCCATCCACACACTGCAGACCTTTCTCTCTTTCTCTCTTTCTGTCTTTCTCTTTTTCCTCCCTAAGAGGGAAGGAGAGGCCTTCTCCGCATAAGTTACATTATGAGAGGTAACCTGGACAGGGATCATAAAATACTGTTTTAATTCAATATTAATTAAAGAGTATCCCCATAAAGTCGAGTGATGCTCAACAGCATCAAACGGTGACGTCATTTGAAACTTGAATAGCTCCCTCCCTGTGTTTATGCTAGAGACTTGTCATTTCTTGAAGTGTCTGCAGCTCAATCTCTTTCCACTGTTATAAAGTGTGCGCCTATTCCATAACATGGGGTTTGTGAAAACAGCCTTTTTCTCCACACATGAGAGGATACGAACAAGAAAATCGTCATGAAATCGTTTGTGAAACCCGAACCATGTGAGCTACAAACGAATATGTCACTGAAATCAAAAGAGAGACTCTCAGGAGCACGACAGCGTCGTCAGTTGGCTCTAAAATCCTCTCCGTGGTCAATCCGACATCTGCAGTAGCCGTACAGCATTTACTGAGAAGCGGCCTTCCAGAAGTCAGAGCATTCATATACCTCTTGCATTTCGAGGAGCTGTCATACGCCTCCAATAAATAGGTCTACGCCGCACCACTTGCGGTGATTCAGGGCTAATATCTGTATTGACAAGCAACTGGCCTTACCGTTTCCGAGGTGTTTGATTCCGTTTCCCAGTGCTTGACATAGAAGCTCAGCAGAGACTGCAGGAAGTAAAAATGCTGCACCTGCATCTCCATCCTGAATCTCCCCATTGCCCACCAAGCTAAATTAGCCCACATTTAGGCTATTGTTAATATGTGTATTTCACGCAGTGTTGAGGTAGAAATCGGAGTATAATGTTTGTATGGATGTCAAACCCAACACATGTTCATGTCTTTGTCATCAATCAGCTACTTCACAGGTAATAACTACTCTGACTACCACCACCGAGTTCTGTACGCCTATCCATGCTACCATCTGATACGCTATCCATGCTACCAGCTGATACGCTATCCATGCTACCAGCTGATACGCTATCCATGCTACCAGCTGATACGCTATCCATGCTACCAGCTGATACGCTATCCATGCTACCAGCTGATACGCTATCCATGCTACCAGCTGATACGCTATCCATGCTACCAGCTGATACGCTATCCATGCTACCAGCTGATACGCTATCCATGTTACCAGCTGATACGCTATCCATGCTACCAGCTGATACGCTATCCATGCTACCAGCTGATACGCTATCCACTCTACCAGCTGATACGCTATCCACGCTACCAGCTGATACGCTATCCACGCTACCAGCTGATACGCTATCCATGCTACCAGCTGATTCGAATGGGAGTTATCATTTACCAGTCACGTTCTATACCTGAAAAGGGCCGACATCTAAATGTTATGCAGCGAAAACAGGCAAATACATCCACATCTGATTTTAGTAACCACATCGTAGGCCTGTTTTCTTTTTAAGGGGTAGATCAGCTTTAGTATTGCAGATCATTTTTGTCTTCTATCAATCTAATTGCCCGCATTATTTTCAATCCCCCACAAATATATTTGTGAAAATACAGTACCAGTCAATAGTTTGGACACACCTACACATTCCAGGGTTTTTCTTTATTTTAACATCTACATTGTAGAATAATAGTGATGACATCAAGACTATGAAATAACACATATGGAAACATGTAGTAACTAAAAAAGAGTTAAACAAATATATTTTATACATGAGATTCTTCAAAGTAGCCACCCTTTGCCTTGATGACAGCTTTTCACACTCTTGACATTCTCTCGAGTTTAAGATGAGTCCTCTGAAGATAACCCAGTACTGGGGTGTACAAAATGCAAAAAGTGCATAGGGGGTAAAAAGAGCCAAAAATATTGTGACCAATATTTTTATTTTTCTTCAAAAGTTTGTTCCTTATGATTTATGTTTTGACTGTCTGGTTTACCATTTATGAAAATGTTCAATGCGTTTCTATGGGTTATAGCAGCAAAGGCTCAATTCATGTTTCATCAAATAATAATTAAATAAAACATTACACCTACTGGGATCTTATAAATATAAATCGAAAGGCTAAATTACACATTTTATGACAATCATAAAACAATTACACATGTTAGCTTAGTAGATATTGCAATCTAAGGGCTTAGACCTAGATGGGTTTGACACCTCTAGCACGGAGATGCAGTGCCTTAGACCGCTCCTCCACTCAGGAGTAATTGCTAATTAACCTGTCCACAACAGCCAAGTCCAGAACAGACTATGGTCGGCACACAGTACTACATAGAGCCATGAGTACATGGAACTCTATTCCACATCAAGTAACTGATGCAAGTAGTAGAATCAGATTTAAAAAACAGATAAAAATACACCTTATGAAACAGAAGGGACTGTGAAGCAACACAAACATTGACACAGACACACGCATACCCCCACACACACACACATGATCACATACGCACTATACATATACATGTATTTAGTACTGTAGATACAGTGCCTTGCGAAAGTATTCGGCCCCCTTGAACTTTGCGACCTTTTGCCACATTTCAGGCTTCAAACATAAAGATATAAAACTGTATTTCTTTGTGAAGAATCAACAACAAGTGGGACACAATCATGAAGTGGAACGACATTTATTGGATATTTCAAACTTTTTTAACAATTAAAAAACTGAAAAATTGGGCGTGCAAAATTATTCAGCCCCCTTAAGTTAATACTTTGTAGCGCCACCTTTTGCTGTGATTACAGCTGTAAGTCGCTTGGGGTATGTCTCTATCAGTTTTGCAAAATCTGAATGTATTGTAATGTTTTAAAATGGTATAAACTGCCTTCATTTTGCTGGATCACAGGAAGAGTAGCTGCTGATTTGGCTGCTTTGGCAGCAGCTAATGGGGATCCATAATAAATACAAATACAAATAATGATGCCCATCATGAGGAGAAACAGCCTTGTGGACGAAGACAGGAGAAACAGAGTCCGTGTCCCATTTGGCACCATATCCACAATATAGTGCACAACTTTTGAAGGACTCTGGTGAAAACTAGCGCACTATATAGGGAATAGGGTGCCTTTTAGGAATGAGCCACAGACTCTGCCGCTGGTTATCTCACACTCAGTCTGGTTCGGGTTTTCCGATAGACTTAGATAGACGTCGCATCGTTGTATCCATTATTGCGTCTGTGAGCGTATGGGCAGCACCACTGAGGCATTTTCTTCCTCTACTGTTGATCCCCTGGCTGTCTCAGGGGGAGTGGCATATGCAAAAAAACACATTTCCATTTCACACCTAACACTTGTACAGGCAACCCACTTGTACATACAGTGAAACAGGACTATATAAGCACCCCCTAATTTGTATTTATTTAAATGCAATTAGTTGGCAAACAAACTGAAAGGGTGCACACTGCCACCTAGAGGGTGTTGTTTGAACAGGTATAAAGCCAAGTTTGGCGATTTACTGCCACCTGCAGTTATTGTATTTTTCCTCACGAGTATAATTCATTGGCAGAACCCTCCTGGTGACCTGTATGAAATTATGAGATCCTTCGTTAACAAATAGGAAGTCTCACCCATTTGACTACTTCAAAATGGTGAAAGTCCTCAATGGCTCCGCCCATGCTAAAACAAGCTTTTTGGCACTAGAATCCTCTATCTCTATGGTTTTTCTTAGTCATGCGGTCTGCGGTGGAATCTGACAGGCTGATTGAATGGATTTACCTTGTGGCTTATTGTCTGATTGGACAAGGAAAAAAGGTCAAAGGTGAGGGGTCAGTTTACAGACAGATTGTGAATGTATAGAAGTGATCAGATAAACCTTTTTATTGAATGTATGAGGACTAGGTGCCAATATGGTGTTTGTGTCAATGCATGTAATCTTAGATAAGCAGATACTTGAATTCATTTGATATCTATTGAGATCTGCTGGGGCAGGTGATAGGATCCACAGATGTATATTTGTGTCAGTATCAGAAAAAGCCTTGAGCCACATGCCAGCATCACCTCTGAAGTTGAGGGTCAGTCCCTGTATGGGAGACCTATCAGTAATGGTGCATGGGTCAGCTGTTTGTTGACCTGCACACGTCCGCAAATGTATTTATTTAACTAAGCAAGTCAGTTGTGAACAAATTCTTATTTACAATGATGGCCTACACCAGCCAAACACGGATGACACTGAGCCAATTGGGCGCTGCCCTATGGGATTCCCAATCACAGCCAGTTGAGATTCAGCCTGGATTCGAACCAGGGTGACTGTACTGACACCTCTAGCACGGAGATGCAGTGCCTTAGAACGCTCCTCCACTCAGGAGCAATTGCTAATTAACCTGTCCACAACCGCCAGACTATATGTGATAAAGTGAAAATCTGAGGCCCGTTGACCCTGGTGTCCTGACTCTCTGTGGTCACTCTTATGGTAAGAGTAGGGGTGTTGACCCTGGTGTCCTGACTCTCTGTGGTCACTCTTATGGTAAGAGCAGGGGTGTTGACCCTGGTGTCCTGGCTCTCTCTTGCAAAAGTATTCATCCAAATCAAATCAAATCAAATTTATTTATATAGCCCTTCGTACATCAGCTGATATCTCAAAGTGCTGTACAGAAACCCAGCCTAAAACCCCAAACAGCAAGCAATGCAGGTGTAGAAGCACGGTGGCTAGGAAAAACTCCCTAGAAAGGCCAAAACCTAGGAAGAAACCTAGAGAGGAACCAGGCTATGTGGGGTGACCAGTCCTCTTCTGGCTGTGCCGGGTGGAGATTATAACAGAACATGGCCAAGATGTTCAAATGTTCATAAATGACCAGCATAGTCGAATAATAATAAGGCAGAACAGTTGAAACTGGAGCAGCAGCACGGTCAGGTGGACTGGGGACAGCAAGGATTCATCATGTCAGGTAGTCCTGGGGCATGGTCCTAGGGCTCAGGTCAGTTGAAACTGGAGCAGCAGCACGGACAGGTGGACTGGGGACAACAAGTAGTCATCATGTCAGGTAGTCCTGGGGCATGGTCCTAGGGCTCAGGTCATCCGAGAGAGAGAAAGAAAGAGAGAAGGAGAGAATTAGAGAACGCACACTTAGATTCACACAGGACACCGAATAGGACAGGAGAAGTAGTCCAGATATAACAAACTGACCCTAGCCCCCCGACACATAAACTACTGCAGCATAAATACTGGAGGCTGAGACAGGAGGGGTCAGGAGACACTGTGGCCCCATCCGAGGACACCCCCGGACAGGGCCAAATAGGAAAGATATAACCCCACCCACTTTGCCAAAGCACAGCCCCCACACCACTAGAGGGATATCTTCAACCACCAACTTACCATCCTGAGACAAGGCTGAGTATAGCCCACAAAGACCTCCGCCACGGCACAACCCAAGGGGGGGGGGGGGGGGGGGCAACCCAGACAGGATGACCACATCAGTGAATCAACCCACTCGGGTGACGCACCCCCTCCAGGGACGGCATGAGAGAGCCCCAGTAAGCCAGTGACTCAGCCCCTGTAATAGGGTTAGAGGCAGAGAATCCCAGTGGAAAGAGGGGAACCGGCCAGGCAGAGACAGCAAGGGCGGTTCGTTGCTCCAGAGCCTTTCCGTTCACCTTCCCACTCCTGGGCCAGACTACACTCGATCATATGACCCACTGAAGAGATGAGTCTTCAGTAAAGACTTAAAGGTTGAGACCGAGTTTGCATCTCTGACATGGAGACGCCCTGTTAAGAACTATTTTTTTTTTTTTTAATATTTTTTTTATATATATTGACGTTTTTCCTACTTAGTTGCATTACAACCTGTAATTTAAATGGATTATAATTTGGATTTCATGTAAATGACATAAAATCTCATTGTATGATTTTTAAGTAATTCATTTTCATTTTATTGCATGACATAAGTATTTGATACATCAGAAAAGCAGAACTTAATATTTGGTACAGAAACCTTTGTTTGCAATTACAGAGATCATACGTTTCCTGTAGTTCTTGACCAGGTTTGCAAACACTGCAGCAATGATTTTGGCCCACTCCTCCATACAGACCTTCTCAAGATCCTTCAGGTTTAGGGGCTGTCGCTGGGCAATACGGACTTTCAGCTCCTTACAAAGATTTTCTATTGGGTTCAGGTCTGGAGACTGGCTAGGCCACTCCAGGACCTTGAGATGCTTCTTACGGAGCCACTCCTTAGTTGCCCTGGCTGTGTGTTTTGGGTCGTTGTCATGCTGGAAGACCCAGCCACGACCCATGTTCAATGCTCTTACTGAGGGAAGGAGGTTGTTGGCCAAGATCTCGCGATACATGGCCCCATCCATCCTCCCCTCAATACGGTGCAGTCGTCCTGTCCCATGTTCAGAAAAGCATCCCCAAAGAATGATGTTTCCACCTCCATGCTTCACGGTTGGGATGGTGTTCTTGGGGTTGTACTCATCCTTCAAACTCGGCGAGTGGAGTTTAGACCATAAAGCTCTATTTTCGTCTCATCAGACCACATGACCTTCTCCCATTCCTCCTCTGGATCATCCAGATGGTCATTGGCAAACTTCAGACGGGCCTGGACATGCGCTGGCTTGAGCAGGGGGACCTTGTGTGCGCTGCAGGATTTTAACCCATGACGGCATAGTGTGTTACTAATGGTTTTCTTTGAGACTGTGGTCCCAGCTCTCAGGTCATTGACCAGGTCCTGCCATGTAGTTCTGTAGTTCTGTAGTTCTTCCTCATGATCATTGATGTCCATGAGGTGAGATCTTGCATGGAGCCCCAGACCGAGGGTGATTGACCGTCATCTTGAACTTCTTCCATTTTCTAATAATTGCGCCAACAGTTGTTGCCTTCTCACCAAGCTTCTTGCCTATTGTCCTGTAGCCCATCCCAGCCTTGTGCAGGTCTACAATTTTATCCCTGATGTCCTTACACAGCCTTCTGGTCTTGGCCATTGTGGAGAGCTTGGAGTCTGTTTGATTGAGTGTGTGGACAGGTGTCTCTTATACAGGTAACGAGTGGAGAACAGGAGGGCTTCTTAAAGAAAAATTAACAGGTCTGTGAAAGCCTGAAATCTTACTGGTTGGTAGGTGATCAAATATTTATGTCAAGCAATAAAATGCAAATTAATTACTTAAAAATTATACAATGTGTTTTTCTGGATTTTTGTTTTAGATTCCGTCTCTCACAGTTGAAGTGTACCTATGATAAAAATTACAGACGTCTACATGCTTTGTAAGTAGGACACACTGCCGATTTTGCAGGTTATCAAATACTTGTTCTCCCCACTGTATGTATTCACGCCCTTTGTTATGAATCCCATATATAAGATCTGGTGCAACCAATTACCTTCAGAAGTCATATCATTAGTTAAATGAAGTCCACCTGTGTGCAATCTAAGTTTCACATTATTTCAGTATATATGCATCAGTTCTGAAAGGCCCCAGAGTCTGCAACACCACTAAGCAATGGGCACCACAATGCAAGTGGCACCATGAAGACCAAGGAGCTCTCCAAACATGTCAGGGACAAAATTGTGGAGAAGTACAGATCATGGTTGGGTTAAAAATAAATAGCAGAAAGGTTTAACATCCCACGGAACACCATTAAATCCATTATTAAAAAATGGAAAGAATTTGGAACCACAACAAACCTGCCAAGAGAGGGCCGCCCACCAAAACTCACGGACCAGGCAAGGGGGGCATTAATCAGAGAGGCAACAAAGAGACCAAAGATAACTCTGAAGGAGCTCTGCAAAGCTCCACAGCAGAGATTGGAGTATCTGACCATAGGACCAAGCTGTACACTTCACAGAGCTGAGCTTTACGGGAGCGTGGCCAGAAAAAAGTAATTGCTTAAAGAAAAACAATAAGCAAACACATTTGGTGTTCACCAAAAGGCATGTGGGAGACTCCCCAAACATATGGAAGAAGGTACTCTGGTCAGATGTGACTAAAATTGAGCTTTTTGGCCATCAAGGAAAATGCTATGTCTGGCGCAAACCATACACCTCTCATCACCCCGAGAATATTATCCCCCCAGTGAGGCATGGTTGTGGCAGCATCATGCTGTGGGGATGTTTTTCATCGAAAGGGACTGGGAAAATGGTCAGAATTGAAGGAATGATGGATGGTGCTAAATGCAAGGGAAATTCTTGGGAGAAACCTGTTTCAGTCTTCCAGAGATTTGAGACTGGGATGGATGATCACCTACCAGCAGGACAATGACCCTAAGCATACTGTTAAAGACACCCTAGAGTGGTTTAAGGGGAAACAATTCATTGTCTTGGAATGGCCTAATCAAATCCCAGACCTCAACCCAATTGAGCTAGATCTACTGTCTCTATTATATTATGACAGACCAGCTAGATCTACTTCCTCTATTATATTATCACAGAGCAGCTAGATCTACTTTCTCTATTATATTATGAAAGACCAGCTAGATCTACTTTCTCTATTATATTATGACAGACCAGCTAGATCTACTGCCTCTATTATAACATGACAGACCAGCTAGATCTACTGTCTCTATGTCTCTATTATATTATGACAGACCAGCTAGATCTACGGTCTCTATTATATTATGACAGACCAGCTAAATCTACTGTCTCTATTATAATATGACAGACCAGCTAGATCTACTGTTTCTATTATATTATGACAGACCAGCTAGATATACTGTCTCTATGATATTATGACAGACCAGCTAGATCTACTGTCTCTATTATATTATGACAGACCAGCTAGATCTAATGTCTTTATTATATTATGAGAGACCAGCTAGATCTACTGTCTCTATTATATTATGACAGACCAGCTAGATCTACTGTCTCTGTCTCTATTATATTATGACAGACCAGATGGATCTACTGTCTCTATTATAATATGACAGACCAGCTAGATCTACTGTCTCTGTTACATTATGACAGACCAGCTAGATCTACTGTTTCTATTATATTATGACAGACCAGCTAGATATACTGTCTCTATGATATTATGACAGTCCAGCTAGATCTACTGTCTCTATTATATTATGACAGACCAGCTAGATCTAATGTCTTTATTATATTATGAGAGACCAGCTAGATCTACTGTCTCTATTATATTATGACAGACCAGCTAGATCTACTGTCTCTGTCTCTATTATATTATGACAGACCAGATGGATCTACTGTCTCTATTATAATATGACAGACCAGCTAGATCTACTGTCTCTGTTACATTATGACAGACCAGCTAGATCTACTGTCTCTATTATATTATGACAGACCAGCTAGATCTACTGTCTCTATTATATTATGAGAGACCAGCCTGATCTACTGTCTCTATTATATTATGACAGACCAGCTAGATCTACTGTCTCTGTTACATTATGACAGACCAGCTAGATCTACTGTCTCTATTATATTATGACAGACCAGCTAGATCTACTGTCTCTATTATATTATGAGAGACCAGCCTGATCTACTGTCTCTATTATATTATGACAGACCAGCTAGATCTACTGTCTCTATTATATTATGACAGACCAGCTAGATCTACTGTCTCTATTATATTATGAGAGACCAGCCTGATCTACTGTCTCTATTATATTATGACAGACCAGCTAGATCTAATGTCTCTATTATATTATGACAGACCAGGTATATCTACTGTCTCTACTGTAATATGACAGACCAGCTAGATCTACGGTCTCTATTATATTATGACAGACCAGCTAAATCTACTGTCTCTATTATAATATGACAGACCAGCTAGATTTACTGTCTCTATTATATTATGACAGACCAGCTAGATCTACTGTCTCTATTATATTATGACAGACCAGCTAGATCTACTGTCTCTGTCTCTATTATATTATGACAGACCAGATGGATCTACTGTCTCTATTATAATATGACAGACCAGCTAGATCTACTGTCTCTGTTACATTATGACAGACCAGCTAGATCTACTGTCTCTATTATATTATGACAGACCAGCTAGATCTACTGTCTCTATTATATTGTGAGAGACCAGCCTGATCTACTGTCTCTATTATATTATGACAGACCAGCTAGATCTAATGTCTCTATTATATTATGACAGACCACCTAGATCTACTGTCTCTATTATATTATGACAGACCAGCTAGATCTACTGTCTCTATTATATTATGACAGACCAGCTAGATCTACTGTCTCTGTCTCTATTATATTATGACAGACCAGATGGATCTACTGTCTCTATTATAATATGACAGACCAGCTAGATCTACTGTCTCTGTTACATTATGACAGACCAGCTAGATCTACTGTCTCTATTATATTATGACAGACCAGCTAGATCTAATGTCTCTATTATATTATGAGAGACCAGCCTGATCTACTGTCTCTATTATATTATGACAGACCAGCTAGATCTAATGTCTCTATTATATTATGACAGACCAGCTAGATCTACTGTCTCTATTATAAAATGACAGACCAGCTAGATCTACTGTCTCTGTTACATTATGACAGACCAGCTAGATCTACTGTCTCTATTATATTATGACAGACCAGCTAGATCTACTGTCTCTATTATATTATGAGAGACCAGCCTGATCTACTGTCTATATTACATTATGACAGACCAGCTAGATCTAATGTCTCTATTATATTATGACAGACCAGGTATATCTACTGTCTCTACTGTAATATGACAGACCAGCTAGATCTACGGTCTCTATTATATTATGACAGACCAGCTAGATCTACTGTCTCTGTCTCTATTATATTATGACAGACCAGATGGATCTACTGTCTCTATTATAATATGACAGACCAGCTAGATCTACTGTCTCTGTTACATTATGACAGACCAGCTAGATCTACTGTCTCTATTATATTATGACAGACCAGCTAGATCTACTGTCTCTATTATATTGTGAGAGACCAGCCTGATCTACTGTCTCTATTATATTATGACAGACCAGCTAGATCTAATGTCTCTATTATATTATGACAGACCACCTAGATCTACTGTCTCTATTATATTATGACAGACCAGCTAGATCTACTGTCTCTATTATATTATGACAGACCAGCTAGATCTACTGTCTCTATTATATTATGAGAGACCAGCCTGATCTACTGTCTCTATTATATTATGAGAGACCAGCTAGATCTAATGTCTCTATTATATTATGACAGACCAGCTAGATCTACTGTCTCTATTATAAAATGACAGACCAGCTAGATCTACTGTCTCTGTTACATTATGACAGACCAGCTAGATCTACTGTCTCTATTATATTATGACAGACCAGCTAGATCTACTGTCTCTATGTCTCTATTATATTATGAGAGACCAGCCTGATCTACTGTCTCTATTATATTATGACAGACCAGCTAAATCTACTGTCTCTATTATAATATGACAGACCAGCTAGATCTACTGTCTCTATTATATTATGACAGACCAGCTAGATCTACTGTCTCTATTATATTATGACAGACCAGCTAGATCTACTGTCTCTGTCTCTATTATATTATGACAGACCAGATGGATCTACTGTCTCTATTATAATATGACAGACCAGCTAGATCTACTGTCTCTGTTACATTATGACAGACCAGCTAGATCTACTGTCTCTATTATATTATGACAGACCAGCTAGATCTACTGTCTCTATTATATTGTGAGAGACCAGCCTGATCTACTGTCTCTATTATATTATGACAGACCAGCTAGATCTAATGTCTCTATTATATTATGACAGACCACCTAGATCTACTGTCTCTATTATATTATGACAGACCACCTAGATCTACTGTCTCTATTATATTATGACAGACCGGCTAGATATACTGTCTCTGTGATGTTATGACCGACCAGCTTCTCTCTTTCCTTCTCTCTCTCGGAGGACCTGATCCCTAGGACCATGCCCCAGGAATACCTGACATGATGACTCCTTGCTGTCCCCAGTCCACCTGACCGTGCTGCTGCTCCAGTTTAAACTGTTCTGCCTTATTATTATTCGACCATGCTGGTCATTTATGAACATTTGAACATCTTGGTCATGTTCTGTTATAATCTCCACCCGGCACAGCCAGAAGAGGACTGGCCATCCCACATATGCTCTCTCTAATTCTCTCTTTCTTTCTCTCTCTCGGAGGACCTGAGCCCTAGGACTATGCCCCAGGAATACCTGACATGATGACTCCTTGCTGTCCCCAATCCACCTGACCGTGCTGCTGCTCCAGTTTCAACTGTTCTGCCTTATTATTATTCGACCATGCTGGTCATTTATGAACATTTACACATCTTGGCCATGTTCTGTTATAATCTCCACCCGGCACAGCCAGAAGAGGACTGGCCACCCCACATAGCCTGGTTCCTCTCTAGGTTTCTTCCTAGGTTTTGGCCTTTCTAGGGAGTTTTTCCTAGCCACCGTGCTTCTACACCTGCATTGCTTGCTGTTTGGGGTTTTAGGCTGGGTTTCTGTACAGCACTTTGAGATATCAGCTGATGTACGAAGGGCTATATAAATAAATGTGATTTGATCTACTGCCTCTATTATCTTATGACAGACCAGCTAGATTTACTGTCTCTATTATCTTATGACAGACCATCTAGATTTACTGTCTCTATTATATTATGACAGACCAGCTAGATCTACTGTCTCTATGATATTATGACAGACCAGCTAGATCTACTGTCTATTATAATATGACAAACCAGCTAGATCTACTGTCTCTATTATATTATGACAGACCAGCTAGATCTACTGTCTCCATTATAATGTGACAGACCAGCATCTGTAGTATGACTTAAAGATTGCTGTGCACCAGCGGAACCCATCCAACTTGAAGGACCTGGAGCAGTTTTGCCTTGAAGAATGGGCAAAACTCGAAGTGGCAAGATGTGCCAGTCATATAGAGACATACCCCAAGCTGTAATTAATGCAAAAGGTAGCTCTACAAAGTATTGACTTTGGGAGGGGGATAAATACAGTGCCTTGCGAAAGTATTCGGCCCCCTTGAACTTTGCGACCTTTTGCCACATTTCAGGCTTCAAACATAAAGATATAAAACTGTATTTTTTTGTGAAGAATCAACAACAAGTGGGACACAATCATGAAGTGGAACGACATTTGTTGGATATTTCAAACCTTTTTAACAAATCAAAAACTGAAAAATTGGGCGTGCAAAATTATTCAGCCCCTTTACTTTCAGTGCAGCAATGCAAAACAACAATGCAAACAATGCAAAACGTTATGTTTGGCGTAAAAGCAACACAGCTGAACACACCATCCCCACTGTCAAGCATGGTGGTGGCAGCATCATGGTTTGGGCCTGCTTTTCTTCAGCAGGGACAGCTCTTTTTTATTTTTTATTTTTTTTAGTTGGTAGCATTGCTTTTAAATTGTTTAACTTGGGTCAAACATTTTGGGTAGCCTCAACAAGCTTCCCACAATAAGTTGGGTGAATTTTTGCCCATTCCTCCAGACAGAGCTGCTGTAGCTGAGTCAGGTATGTAGGCCTCCTTGCTCGCACACACTTTTTCAGGTCTGCTAACAAATGTGCTATAGGATGAAGTCAGGGCTTTGTGAAAGCCACTCTAATACCTTGACTTTGTTGTCCTTAAGCCATTTTGCCACAACTTTGGAAGTATGCTTGGGTCATTGTCCATTTGGAAGACCCATTTGCGACCAAGCTTCAACTTCCTGACTGATGTCTTGAGATGTTGCTTCAATATATCCACACAATGTTCCGTCCTCATGATGCCATCTATTTTGTGAAGTCCACCAGTCCCTCCTGCAGCAAAGCACCCCCACAACATAATGCTGCCACCCTCGATGGGATGGTTTTCATAACAATGGTCATATGGCCAAACAGTTCTATTTTTGTTTCATCAGACCAGAGGACATTGCATCAAAACGTATAATCTTTGTCCCCATGTGCAGTTCAAACCGCAGTCTGGCGGTTTTGGAGCAGTGACTTCTTCCTTGATGAGCGGCCTTTCAGGTTATGTCGATATATGACTCGTTTTACTATAGATACTTTTGACCTGTTGCCTCTAGCATCTTCACAAGGTCCTTTGCTGTTGTTCTGGGATTGATTTGCATTTTTTGCACCAATGTACATGAGCAGTATGATGGGTGCATGGTCCCATGGTGTTTACACTTGCGTACTATTGTTTGTACAGATGAACGTGGTCCATTCAGGCATTTGGAAATGGCTCCCAAGGATGAACCAGACTTGTGGAGGTCTACAATTTTTTTTCTGAGGTCTTGGCTGATTTCTTTTGATTTTCCCGTGATGTCAAGCAAAGAGGCAGTGAGTTTGAAGGTCGGCCATGAAATACATCCACAGGTACACCTCCAATTGACTCGAAATGTGTCAATTAGCCTATCAGAAGCTTCAATAGCCATGACATCTTCTTCAGGAATTTTCAAAGCTGTTTAAAGGTACAGTCAACTTAGTGTGTTTAAACTTCTGACCCACTGGAATTGTGATTATAAGTGAAATAATCTGTCTGTAAACAATTGTTGGAAAAATTACTTGTGTCATGCACAAAGTAGATGTCCTAACCGACTGCCAAAACTATAGTTTGTTCACAAAAAAATTGGGGAGTGGTTGAAAAATGAGTTTTATTGACTCCAACCTGTATGTAAACTTCCGACTTCAACTGTATGTACATTGCCTTCGTTATTCGCAGACAGATCAAAGTAATTGTTTTTATTTAATACTTATTTTACCAGGTTGTCTGAGAACACATTCTCATTTACAACATCAACCTGGGGAATAGTTACAGGGGTGAGGAAGAGGGATTAATTTTATTTCATACTTATTTTACCAGGTTGTCTGAGAACACGTCAACCTGGGGAATAGTTACAGGGGTGAGGAAGGGGGATGAATGAGCCAATTGGAAGCTGTGGATGATTAGGTGGCCATGATGGTATGAAGGCCAGATAGAAATGTAGCCAGGACACCAGAGTCAACACCCCTACTCCTACAGTGGCTTGCGAAAGTATTCACCCCCCTTGGGATTTTTTATATTTTGTTGCCTTACAACCTGGAATTAAAATAGATTTTTTTGGAGGTTTGTAATCATTTGATTTACACAACATGCCTACCATTTGAAGATGATTTTTTTTTTTATTGTGATACAAAGAAGAAATAACACAAAAAACTGAACTTGAGAGTGCAGAACTACAGTGCCTTGCGAAAGTATTCGGCCCCCTTGAACTTTGCGACCTTTTGCCACATTTCAGGCTTCAAACATAAAGATATAAAAGTGTATTTTTTTGTGAAGAATCAACAACAAGTGGGACACAATCATGAAGTGGAACGACATTTATTGGATATTTCAAACTTATTTAACAAATCAAAAACTGAAAAATTGGGTGTGCAAAATTATTCAGCCCCCTTAAGTTAAGACTTTGTAGCGCCACCTTTTGCTGCGATTACAGCTGTAAGTCGCTTGGGGTATGTCTCTATCAGTTTTGCACATCGAGAGACTGACATTTTTTCCCATTCCTCCTTGCAAAACAGCTCGAGCTCAGTGAGGTTGGATGGAGATCATTTGTGAACAGCAGTTTTCAGTTCTTTCCACAGATTCTCGATTGGATTCAGGTCTGGACTTTGACTTGGCCATTCTAACACCTGGATATGTTTATTTTTGAACCATTCCATTGTAGATTTTGCTATATGTTTTGGATCATTGTCTTGTTGAAAGACAAATCTCCGTCCCAGTCTCAGGTCTTTTGCAGACTACATCAGGTTTTCTTCCAGAATGGTCCTGTATTTGGCTCCATCCATCTTCCCATCAATTTTAACCATCTTCCCTGTCCCTGCTGAAGAAAAGCAGGCCCAAACCATGCCACCACCATGTTTGACAGTGGGCATGGTGTGTTCAGGGTGATGAGCTGTGTTGCTTTTACGCCAAACATAACGTTTTGCATTGTTGCCAAAAAGTTCAATTTTGGTTTCATCTGACCAGAGCACCTTCTTCCACATGTTTGGTGTGTCTCCCAGGTGGCTTGTGGCAAACTTTAAACGACACGTTTTATGGATATCTTTAAGAAATGGCTTTCTTCTTGCCACTCTTCCATAAAGGCCAGATTTGTGCAATATACGACTGATTGTTGTCCTATGGACAGAGTCTCCCACCTCAGCTGTAGATCTCTGCAGTTCATCCAGAGTGATCATGGGTCTCTTGGCTGCATCTCTGATCAGTCTTCTCCTTGTATGAGCTGAAAGTTTAGAGGGACGGCCAGGTCTTGGTAGATTTGCAGTGGTCTGATACTCCTTCCATTTCAATATTATCGCTTGCACAGTGCTCCTTGGGATGTTTAAAGCTTGGGAAATCTTTTTGTATACAAATCCGGCTTTAAACTTCTTCACAACAGTATCCCGGACCTGCCTGGTGTGTTCCTTGTTCTTCATGATGCTCTCTGTGCTTTTAACGGACCTCTGAGACTATCACAGTGCAGGTGCATTTATACGGAGACTTGATTACACACAGGTGGATTGTATTTATCATCATTAGTCATTTAGGTCAACATTGGATTATTCAGAGATCCTCACTGAACTTCTGGAGAGAGTTTGCTGCACTGAAAGTAAAGGGGCTGAATAATTTTGCACGCCCAATTTTTCAGTTTTTGATTTGTTAAAAAAGTTTGAAATATCTAATAAATGTCGTTCCACTTCAAGATTGTGTCCCACTTGTTGTTGATTCTTCACAAAAAAAAATACAGTTTTATATCTTTATGTTTGAAGCCTGAAATGTGGCAAAAGGTCGCAAAGTTCAAGGGGGCCGAATACTTTCGCAAGGCACTGTATCTTCAGCCACCAACTTACTACCCTGAGACAAGGTAGAGTATAGCCCAAAAAGTTCTCCCCCACGGCACGAACTCGAGGGGGGCGCCAACCTGGACAGGAAGATCACATCAGTGAAATAATGCTAAGTGAATTGAGTTTAGTGTAGACATGTAACCACAGTATTGCTTGATTTTCTCTCTACTTTTTCTCCAGCAACCTTTTCTCAACCCGAAGGGGCCAATAACATCACCGAGCAACACAAGGAGAGAAAACGGTTGAGATTTTCTTGTCAGTCTCCTTTCTTCTCTCTCTTCCTCTTCTTCACTTTCACTCTGTTGTTCTGCACCCCCTCTCACCCCCTCACGCTGCTCTCTATTTCTAATCAAAGCTGTGACTGAACAGTGCTTACTGGTCTGTCCCTGGGGTCTGCCTCTCTGACACACTCGCTTTAGTCGGTCCTCCCTCGCCTCAGTCAGACAAATGACAAAGACAGACTCCCGCCCCTTGCCTCCCCCTGTGCTCTCCCGCTGTGTTGCCCAGCGATAGAACCCTGTTGGAAACCTTCTTATCTTTCTGCAACAGAAAAAAATTAAAGTCCACCTTTACAGACCTGCTGAGGAGTCACAGTACTTTCATTAGTTCCTCTTTCGGAACTGGAACCAGACCAATCACACTGACTTTCTGTATTTATGAAAGAGATTCGACATCCTTGAAATAGCCCTAATTAAAACTTAGACACATTCAAGACAATGAAAAAACTAATCTGGGTCTAATCAAAAACCAAACCAATTCTCTTGGCAAATGTTCCTTGGCAAATATTGTCACTTTCTTCAAAGTACTTCAACATCATGTAATCATATGAAACTATTGCTGTGTGAAATGTATCATGACTCAAGTCATAAAATGGGCCTATAATGAACATGACTCATGATAATATGGGCCTGTAATGAGCATGACTCGTGTCATAAGTCAGGTCATTGTTTGGTTTCATATATGTTAACATCAGAAGCCTCCTCCATCAGCGTGTTGTATTCACTGCTTTAACACACTCCACCAACCCTGATGCCCTGTCCATGTCTGAATCCTGGCTTAGGAAGGCCACCAAAAATTCTGACATTTCCATCCCCAAATAAAACATTTTCCAAAAAGATAGAACTGCCAAAGGGGGTGGAGTTGCAATCTACTGCAGAGATAGCCTGCAGAGTTCTGTCATACTATCCAGGTCTGTGCTCAAACAATTCGAGCTTCTACTTTTAAAAATCCACCTTTCCAGAAATAAGTCTCTCACCGTTGCCGCTTGTTATAGACCCCCCTCAGCCCCCAGCTGTGCCCTGGACACCATGTGCGAATTGATTGCCCCCATCTGTCTTCTGAGTTTGTTCTGTTAGGTGACCTAAAAGCCCAGGACGTCCTACAGTCTACGCTAGATGCCCTCAATCTCACACAAATTATCAAGGAACCTACCAGGTACAACCCTAAATCCATACCCATGGGCACCCTCATAGATATCATCCTGAACAACTTTCCTTCTAAATACACCTCTGCTGTCTTCAACCAGGATCTCAGCGATCACTGCCTCATTGCCTGCATCCGTAATGGGTCCGCGGTCAAACGACCACCCCTCATCACCGTCAAACGCACCCTAAAACACTTCAGCGAGCAGGCCTTTCTAATCGACCTGACCCAGGTATCCTGGAAGGATATTGACCTCATCCCGTCAGTAGAGGATGCCTGGTTGCTCTTTAAAAGTGCTTTCTTCACCATCTTAAATAAGCATGCCCCATTCAAAAAAAATTGAACTAAGAACAGATATAGCCCTTGGTTCACCCCAGACGTGACTGCCCTTGACCAGCACAAAAACATCCTGTGGCGTCAGGAAGCAATAAACTGTACACAGATAGTTTGGAAAGCTAAGGCTAGCTTTTTCAAACAGAAATGTTCATCCTGTAGCACTAATTCCCAAAAGTTTGGGGTCACTGTAAATCCATGGAGAATAAGAGCACCTCCCCCCGGCTGCCCACTGCACTGAGGCTAGGAAACACTGTCACCACTGATAAATCTACAATAATCAATCATTTCAATAAGCATTTTTCTATGCTTGGCCATGCTTTCCACCTGGCTACACCTACCCCGGCCAACAGCTCTGCATCTCCCGCAGCAACTTGCCCCCCCCCCCCCCCCATGTCCAGATAGCTGATGTTCTGAAAGAGCTGCAAAATCTGGATCCCTACAAATCAGCTGGGTTACATAATCTGGACCCTCTCTTTCTAGAATTATCAGCTGAAATTGTTGCAACCCCTATTACTAGCCTTTTTAACCTCATCTGAGACCCACAAAGATTGGAAAGTTGCCGCGGTCATCCCCCTCTTCAAAGGGGGAGACATTCTAGACCTAAACTGTTGCAGACCTATGTCCATCCTGCCCTGCCGTTCTAAGATCTCCGAAAGCAAAGTTAACAAACAGATCACCGACCATTTCGAATCCTACCGTACCTTCCCCACTATGCAATCTGGTTTTCGATCTGGTCATAGGTGCACCTCAGCCACGCTCAAGGTCCTAAATGATATCATAACCACCATAGATAAAAGACAGTACTGTGCAACCGTCTTCATCGACCTGGTCAAGGCTTTCGGCTCTGTCAATCACCGCATTCTTATCGGCAGACTCAATAGCCTTGGTTTCTCAAATGATTGCTTCGCCTGATTCACCAAACACTTCTCAGATAGAGTTCAGTGTGTCAATTCGTGGGGGCCTGTTGTTGGGACCTCTGCCAGTCTCTACGAGGGTGCCACAGGGCTCAATTCTCGGGCCGACAATTTTCTCTGTATATATCAATGATGTCCCTCTTGTTGCTGGAGATTCTCTGATCCACCTCTATGCAGTACGACACCATTCTGTACACATCTGGCCCGTCCAACACTCTACACTCACCTCCAACACTCTACTCAGCAAATTTAATGTAGTCTAGTACAGTGCCATCCGCTTTGTCACAAAAGCCCCATATGCTACCCACCACTGCGGCCTGTATGCTCTCGTTGGCTGGCCCTCGCTACATATTCGTCGCCAAACCCACTGGCTCCAGGTCATCCATAAGTCTTTGCTAGGTAAAGCCCCGCCTTATCTCAGCTCACTGGTCACGATGGCAACACCCACTCATGGCACGCGCTCCAGCAGGTATACTGTATTTTACTGGTCATCCCCAAAGCCAACACCTCTTTTGGCCACCTTTCTTTTCAGTTCTCTGCTGCCAATGACTGGAACTGCAAAGATCACTAAACTGGAGACTTATATCTCCCTCTCTTACTTTAAGCATCAGCTGTCAGAGCAGCTTACCGATCACTCTACCTGTACACAGACCCATCTGTAAATAGCACACCCAACTACCTCATCCTCATATTGTTGTATTTTTTTTGCTCTTTTGCACCCCAGTATCTCTACTTGCACATCATCATCTGCACATCTATCACTCCTGTGTTAATGCTTGTCATTATTTCGCCTCTATGGCCTATTTATTGCCTTACCTCCCTAATCTTACTACATTTGCACACACTGTACATAGCTTTGTATATTGTGTTATTGACTGTACGTTTGTTTATCCCATGTGTAACCCTATGTTGTTGTTTTTGTCGCTCTGCTTTGTTTTATCTTGGCCAGGTCACAGTTGTAAATGAGAACTTGTTTTCAACTGGCCTACCTGGTTAAATAAAGGCGAAATAAAATTCAAATTAATAATACGAAATAAAAAAGAAGTGTGGCCTGTAATGAGCAAACCTCATGTCATAAATTGGGCCTGTAATGAGCATGACTCTTGTCATAAATTGGGACTGTAATGAGCATGACTCTTGTCATAAATTGGGCCTGTAATGAGCATGACTCTTGTTATAAATTGGGCCTGTAATGAGCATGACTCTTGTCATAAATTGAGTCATGTTATGGTACAGTCTGACAACACAAGGTTGTATCGCACAGACCATTCCTTCTCCAAACATACAAATGGTCTGTTGTCAAGTGAACTGTTGTGTCCTCACCTTTGGTCTAATATTTTTCTCATAATCTTCAAACTGTTTCCTTTCAATCAATACCATGGTTATGAATATGCAAAATATGGTTATGAATATGCAAAATATGGTTATGCATATGTAAAATATGGTTATGCATATGTAAAATGTATGCACGCATGACTGTAAGCCGCTTTGGATAAGAGCGTCTGCTAAATGGCATATATTGTTATTATGATATATAATATGCTTTTCATATTTCTTCTGTAAGAAACACTTCAATTTAGCCGTTTCCATATAGGCCAAGTCCCACATGTGTTAAAGGACAGGTCAGAGAGGGAGTTGAGTAGCACTGTGTTACTAACAGGCATTTATTCCTCTGATACATCAAAAAAATTAGGTCTGGCCCAGAGACCATCTAGCCTTTATAGTTTTATTGATAATGATATAGACTAATTGATGTATCACGTTTTTTTAGAGTCCTGGAGGACAAATTATGATATTAGAATAGGTTAACTGCATCTTTTCTTGTTTTGTTATTTATTTAATGCTGTACGATGCTGTTTTGTACAGTAGGGATGCTGTACGATGCTGTTTTGTACAGTAGGGATGCTGTACGATGCTGTTTTGTACAGTAGGGATGCTGTACGATGCTGTTTTGTACAGTAGGGATGCTGTACGATGCTGTTTTGTACAGTAGGGATGCTGTACGATGCTGTTTTGTATTGTAGGGATGCTGTACGATGCTCTTTTGAACAGTAGGGATGTTGTACGATGCTGTTTTGTATTGTATGGATGCTGTGTGATGCTCTTTTGTACTGTAGGGATGCTGTATAGGGATGCTGTTCTGTACAGTAAGGATGCTGCACAATGCTGTTTTGTACAGTAGGGTTATCGTATGATGCTGTTTTGTACTGTAGGGAAGCTAAATGATGCTGTTTTGTACAGTATGGATGCCGTATGATGCGGTTTTGTACTGTAGGGATGCTAAACGATGCTGTTTTGTGCTGTAGGGATGCTGCACGATGCTGTTTTGTACTGTAGGGATGCTGTATGATGCTGTTTTGTACTGTGGGGATTACTGTTGTTGTCTTGTGTCTGTATTGTTTATCCATCAGGCGCCTCATTGGAAACAATTACGTTTTCGATTTAATGTGTTATCCCCTTGGTTGTACTCAGTGCATCTTTTTCCCCCAAAAAAATCTATCAATCATGACTGGTGATGAGGATATATGAGTATGAATAATATTATCCATTTTGTCAGGAAAATCAATAAAAAAACACCTTCGATATCTCGCCCTCCAAACAAGGTGCATGAACAGAAAATGGAACGGAAGACTCTTGGAGGACTTCCAATGTAATAACAGAACACATGAAGCACATTGTCTTTACAATGCAGAAATACCAAATAAGAGCAACTTTCTCATGTATCCATAATCAACAACCCTTCTGAGTAACAGCAACCAAACAGACTCTGAGTCTGAAGGCTTCATTCTCACTGCGTTTCACTGAGCTAATTCCCACAAAGCAGTAAATGTGTGGAGATATGGACTAAGTCTTGCAGTTTGCCTTTAGGGATGGAGAAATGACATAACAGAGGAGATTTAATGGAGAAACACTTCCCAAGCTAATGTTCCACCAGGGACAAATATCATAGGACCTGAGTTCCATTTATAGCACCCTGTGGGCACAATACGTAACAAGTAATTTCCTTTATGTCATTTATGGTCATAACTACTGCAGTGCGTGATGGCCTTTATGATGATCGTACTATAAAGATTTCAGGTAGTATTATTGATTAATGGGAAGTATGTTCTTGGAGAGAATATGCTTCTAGAGGTTCATATGATATTATACAGTGCATTCGGGAAAGTATTCAGACCCCTTGACTTCTTCGGCATTTTGTTAGGTTACAGCCTTATTCTAAAATTGATTAAATCGTTTTTTCCCCTCATCAATCTACACAAAATACTCCATAATGACAAAGCAAAAATAGTTTTTATTTTTTCATTTAGGCAAAACATTATGATGGAAAAAAAATATTTAATCAATTTTCAAATAAGTCTGTAACCTAACATAATGCCGAAAAAGTCAAGGGGCCTCAAGTCTTCCTGGATATGACGCTACAAGTTTGGCACGTCTGTATTTGGGGAGTTTCTCCCACTCTTCTCTGAAGATCCTTTCAAGCTCTGTCAGGTTGAATGGGGAGAGTTGCTGTTGAGCTATTCTCTGGTCTCTTCAGAGATGTTCGATTGGGTTCAAGTTTGGGCTCTGGCTGGGGCCACTCAAGGACATTCAGAGACTTGTCCCGAAGCCATTCCTGCATTGTCTGGCTGTGCGCTTACGTCCGTTGTAAGGTGAACCAGTCTGAGGCTCTGGAGCAGGTTTTCATCAAGGATCTCTCTGTACTTTGCTCCATTCATCTTTAACTCGATCCTGACTAGTCTCACAGTCCCTGATGCTGAAAAACATCCCCACAGCATGATGCTACCACCACCATGTTTCACCGTAGGGAAGGTGCCAGGTCTTCTCTAGAAGTCACTCTTGACATTCAGGCCAAAGAGTTCAATATTGGTTACATCAGACCAGAGAATCTTGTTTCTCATGTCTGAGAGTCTTTAGGTGCCTTTTGGCAAACTCCAAGCGGGCTGTCATTTGCCTTTTATTGAGGAGTGGCCACTCTACCATAAAGGCATGATTGGTGGAGTGCTGCAGATATGGCTGTCCTTCTGGAAGGTCCTCCCATCTCCACAGAGGAACTCTAGAGCTCTGTCAGAGGGACCATCGGGTTCTTGGTCACTCTGACCAAGGTCCTTTTTCCCGATGGCTCGGTTGGTCGGGCGGCCAGCTCTAGGATGAGTCTTGATGGTTCCAAACTTCTTCCATTTAAGAATGATGGAGGCCACTGTGTTCTTGGGGACCTTCAATAATGCAGAAAAATGTTGCTACCCTTCCCCAGATCTGTGCCGCAACATAATCCTGTCTCCGAGCTCTACGGACAATTCTCTCAATCACATGGCTTGGTTTTAAATAAAACAAATAAAAATACAATTTCACATGCACCGAATACAACAGTATGATGCTCACTTACAAGCCGTTAAATATTTTCAGTCTCCTGAGGGGGAATAGGTTTTGTCATGCCCTTTTCACTAATTTCTTGGTGTGCTTGGACCATGTTAGTTTGTTGGTGATGTGAACGCCAAGGAACTTGAAGCTCTCAACCTGCTCCACTACAGCCAGTCGATCAGAATGGGGGAGTGCTCAGTCCTCCTTTTCCTGTAGTCCACAATCATCTCCTTTGTCTTGATCACGTTGAGGGAGAAGTTGTCCTGGCACCACACGGTCAAGTCTCTGACCTCCTCCCTATAGGCTGTCTCATCGTTGTCGGTGATCAGGCCGACACTGTTGTGTCATCACCAAACTTAATGATGTTGGAATTGCGCCTGGCTGTGCAGTCATGAGTGAACAGGGAATACTGGAGGGGGCTGAGCAAGCACCCCTGAGGGGCCCCCGTGTTGAGGATCAGCATGGCGGATGTTTTGTTACCTACCCTTACCACCTGGGGGCAGCCCATCAGGAAGTCCAGGATTCAGTTGTAGGGGAGGTGTTTAGTCCCAGGGTCCTTACCTTAGTGATGAGCTTTGAGGAGACTATGGTGTTAAACGCTGAGCTGTAGTCAATGAATAGCATTCTCACAGAGGTGTTCCTTTTGTCCAGGTGTGAAAGGGCAGTGTGGAGTGCAATAGAGATTGCATCATCTGTGGATCTGCTGCTGCGGTATACAAACTGGAGTGGGTCTAGGGTTTCTGGGATAATGGTGTTGATGTGAGCCATGACCAGCCTTTCAAAGCATTTCATGGCTACAGACGGGAGTGCTACGGGTTGGTAGTCATTTAGGCAGGTTACCTTAAAAATTATTGGCGTACCCATCCCTTTAGCGGGATCATTTTCATCAACATCCGCTGGATTGCAGAGCGCCAAATTCAAATTAAATTACTAAAAATATTACATTTTCATGAAATCACAAGTGCAATATAGAAAAACACAGCTTAGATTGTTGTTAATCCACCTGGCGTGTCAGATGTCAAAAAAGCTTTTCGGCGAAAGCAATCCAAGCGTTTATGTAAGGACATCTCTCTCAGCAGACAAAACATTGCCTTTGATGATCTTCGGATGTTTGCACTCGCGAGACTCCCAGTTATACAATAAATGTTCCTTTTGTTACATAAAGATTATTTCTATATCCAAAATACCTCCATTTGGTTGGCACGCTATGTTCAGAAATCCACAGGCTCGAGCAGACACGATGGGGCAGACAAATTCCAAATAGTATCCGTAAAGTTCGTAGAAACATGTCAAACGTTTTTTATTATCAATCCTCAGGTTGTTTTTAAAATAAATAATGGATAATACTTCAACCGGACCACAGCTTTTTCAATAGGAGAGAGAGAGAAAATGTCTGCTCCAAGCTGCTTGCGCATGCAAAACTCTGCTGGCACCCAGCCATCCACTGACCCGATGTGATCTTTCTCGCTCATTTTTCAGAATAAAGGCTGAAACTAAAGACTGTTCAGACCATGTGGAAGCCATAGGAAAAGGAATCTGGTTGATATCCCTTTAAATGGAGGGAAGGCATGGAATGGAACAGGGAGCTTTCAAAATAGAAGGCACTTCCTCTTTGGATTTTCCTCAGGTTTTCGCCTGCAATATCAGTTCTGTTATACTCACAGACAATATTTTGACAGTTTTGGAAACTTTAGAGTGTTTTCTATCCTAATCTGACAATTATATGGATATTCTAGATTCTGGGCCTGAGAAATAGTCTGTTTCATTTGGGTACGTTTTTCATCCAAACATCAAAATACTGCCCCCTACACTCAAGAGGTTGTTCTTGTGCACAGGGACTATGGTGGTCTGCTTGAAACATGTTGGTATTACAGATTCAGACAGGGAGAGGTTCAAAATGTCAGTAAAGGCACTTGCCAGTTGGTAGGCGCAAGCTCGGAGTACACGTCCTGGTAATCCATCTTGCTCTGCGGCCTGTTTGAAGGTCTTACTATCATCGGATGTGGAGAGCGTGATCACACAGACAACAGGAACAGCTGATGCTTCTATGCATGTTTCGATGTTACTTGCCTCGAAGCGAGCATAGCAGTTATTTAGCTCGTCTGGTAGGCTCATGTCACTGGGCAGCTCTCGGCTGTGTTTCCCTTTGTAGTCTGCAATAGTTTGCAAGCCCTACCATATCCTACGAGCATCGGAGCATGTGTAGTACGATTCGATCTTAGTCCTGTATTGATACTTTGCCTGTTTGATGGTTCGTCTGAGGGCATAGCGGGATTTCTCATAAGTTTCTGGGATAGTGTCCTGCTCCTTGAAAGCGGCAGCCCTACCCTTTAGCTTGGTGCGAATGTTGCACCAGTTGGTAGGGTATACGTGCTTTCAGCTCGTCCCATTTATTTTCCAGTGATTGAACATTAGCTAGCAGGACGGTTTTTCCTCTGACGTGCACTGTCAACTGTGGGACCTTATATAGACAGACGCCTTTCCAAATCATGTCCAATTCATTTAATTTACCACAGGTGGACTACAATCAATTTTTAGAAACATCTCAAGGATGGTCAATGGAAACAGGATTTACATTAGCTCAATTTCTAGTAAAGGGTCTGAATACTTATGTAAATGAGATATTTCTGTTTAAATGTATATAACTTTGCCTAAATTTACTAAAACCTGTTTTCACTTTGTCAAGAGGTCTAAATACTTTCCGAAGTCACTGTATGTGACTTTAAGGGTTTGCTAGAGTATAATTTGTATTATTCAGAGCCCTTGCTCCATTATGACCCCTGACCCCTATCCCTCAGTGCACATCTGAAAAGACTGTCTAGAAGCAAGCCAAAGCTGGATACATCTGTTTCCATATTACCTTAGACCTATCCAGTCCTTTTCGACCTATAGACATAGAAATAGGCTAGAACCAAACGTGTTTCTACAGTATGTATTTTAAGCAGAACCGTACAGAACCGTACAGAACCTCCTTCCAGGAGAGAAGAGGACAGGCTATATATGGGGTCATGTTGTAGGCTACTGTCACGTTGAATATCCTGTCTATGCCATGATTCCTCTACTGCATTATATGCAAAACGTCAGTCCTTCTGGGGATTGGCATCAATGCCTCCTTTAATGTTCTGAGACAGCCTCTGCGCCCCAAATGGCACCCTATTCCCTTTATAGTGCACTACTTGTGACCAGGACCATAGGGCTGTAGGGCATTATATTGGTAATAGGGTGGGTGTCATTTGGGATGCACAAGCGTTCAAGGGTTTTCTCTGCAGAAGCGTTCCATATTCAGTGGTGGGCTTCATTGTAGGATTCCATCTGGCTCAACGCGGCGGTACAATGTGTGAGTGTATTGTTGCTGTGTCAGGGTGCAATGGAAACTCATTAATCAACTAGGGGTTTATCGAACCAGACGGAACAAGCCAGGTTTCTTTACACTCAGCTTGACCTCAGTCAGAGCCCATGTAATTGCAAGTGTAACTTGCCATGTCAAAATCAAAAAATTCTTCCCTGAATTTTACGTCTATTCTTTGAGTTAAAAAGAAGAATAAGAACTATGAAAAGATAATGAGTGAATATGGACAACACATTCTCTGCAGGATTAACATCATTACTATATAAGACACAGCTTGCTCTGGTCGGTTATTTCCTGATGGTAATAATACTGCTTCAGTGTTGTCCTCTTCCCGAATGCCACTGATTCTCTATTAGTCCACTTCAGAGTAGGCACCGCTGTCAATCAAATCTCAAATTTTTGCAGACTTGTCTGTCTGTCAGTGTGTGGGCCTGTAGAGTGTGGAGATAGCTAGACACTGGAGGTTCAGGCGGAGAGGGAAAAGACTGTTTCAAAGAGACCTGGGTTCAAATAGTATTTCAAATCCTTCAAATACTTTGAGCGTTTGCTTGAGCATGTCTGGATTGCCAGATTGGAAAGGATCTAGGTTGGTGCTTTTGGGATTACTCTATTGGTTCCTTTGCACCAGACAAGCTCAACCAAGCGTAGATAAAGTATTTGAAAGATTTTGAATACTATTTGAACCCCGATCAGTGTCTCAGACACCTATGTGCAGATCCAGGCAGGTCAGCCGTGATACAAGTCAGTAGTCAACATCCATCCATGTCTGAGGACATCGAGAGATGACGTGGAAACTGGCCACTAGGGGCAGCACAGAGTGCTGCTAAAGTAGGCTTTGGTTTTGCTCAGGTGTTGTGGATGGGGTTGGTGGATGGGTGTAAGCATCTGCCTCTGGTTCCAAAGGTTGCATTTTTGAATTTAGCAATTTTGGTTTTAAGCCTATCCCAAACCTTGCTCTTTACCATAGCCATTCAGAGTTAATGCCTAACCTTAATCATTCAGAATTCATGTCTAAACTTAACCTTTGAACAATACAGAGAAGAAACTAACGACTTTGAAATTGAAAAATTCTGACCTGAGACTGTGAGACCTTGTTGTGCAAATCTCCCAATTCACTTGAGTCCCCCTGTAGTTTACTATCCCCTCACGCTGAAGCCTGACCAGTGGGGTTATTTAGTTTGTAAATCAGGACCTTAAAAGCCTGCCTGTGCACCAGCCAAGGAGAGAAGACTTTGCTTCCTAAATCGTAACCCTCTGGTCAATAGTAGAGCACTATAAAGGGAATGTGCCCTGGTTAAAAGTAGTGCACTATAAAGGGAATGTGCCCTGGTTAAAAGAAGTGCACTATAAAGGGAATGTGCCCTGGTTAAAAGTAGTGCACTATAAAGGGAATGTGCCCTGGTTAAAAGTAGTGCACTATAAAGGGAATGTGCCCTGGTTAAAAGTAGTGCACTATAAAGGGAATGTGCCCTGGTTAAAAGTAGTGCACTATAAAGGGAATGTGCCCTGGTTAAAAGTAGTGCACTATAAAGGGAATAGGGTACCATTTGGGACACAAATCTCTCATCTCACTGAACAGCAAAGCAGCCGAGCCAGCTGGGGCCGACAGTAATCAACATAAATAACAGAAAGATCTTTTGTTTTTACAGATTAAACCTGATCTTTCTTCAAATTCTGCAGCACTTCAGAACTAAGTTCATTTAGGGACCGGCTGTCTGCCTGCCTCGGATGAGGCATACTCAACTTTTGTTGATGATTAGTAGCAAGAGGGTCTCAGGTAAAGCACATCTGGGTTGGAGTGGTTCAATATACTGCACAGTTACATTTCTATATACTGTTTTTCATTCCGTTTAGGCCCTTAGTAGTTAGACCAATGTTTAAATTAGGACCAGGTAAACATTACGTAAGTGTCAAAACCCTAGGAAGGGTTGCACCGCTGAAAATAGTCAAATAGTTGCTTATGACGATTAAATGTTTCCTCCTTGAAATGAAAATGTTTGGCAACAGAGATCACTGAAACAGGGAAAAGAAGCAGTGAATCAGTTTTCCCATATATCTCACTGTGGAGTGGTGTCAGGAATCTGCACAGCCAGTAATACCAGCCTGCCTGCTCCCTAGTGTGTGTTTTCCCATATATCTCACTGTGGAGTGGTGTCAGGAACCTGCACAGCCAGTAATACCAGCCTGCCTGCTCCCTAGTGTGTGTTTTCCCATATATCTCACTGTGGAGTGGTGTCAGGAACCAACACAGCCAGTAATACCAGCCTGCCTGCTCCCTAGTGTGTGTTTTCCCATATATCTCACTGTGGAGTGGTGTCAGGAACCAACACAGCCAGTAATACCAGCCTGCCTGCTCCCTAGGGTGTGTTTTCCCATATATCTCACTGTGGAGTGGTGTCAGGAACCTGCACAGCCAGTGATACCAGCCTGCCTGCTCCCTAGTGTGTGTTTTCCCATATATCTCACTG
Source organism: Oncorhynchus mykiss (assembly GCF_013265735.2). Taxonomy (NCBI): domain Eukaryota; kingdom Metazoa; phylum Chordata; class Actinopteri; order Salmoniformes; family Salmonidae; genus Oncorhynchus; species Oncorhynchus mykiss. The sequence goes on from NC_048568.1 coordinate 37,094,615, forward strand.
TGGAGTGGTGTCAGGAACCTGCACAGCCAGTAATACCAGCCTGCCTGCTCCCTAGTGTGTGTTTTCCCATATATCTCACTATGGAGTGGTGTCAGGAACCTGCACAGCCAGTAATACCAGCCTGCCTGCTCCCTAGTGTGCGCTGGACTTTACCAGCCCTCCCTCCATGTCCATGGAAGCGAGCTCCAGCCCAAGCCCTACAACCCCCCATCCCACCTGGCCCCATGCTAGTCTGTCTGAGAGCCCTGTGATTTGCTCAGGGATGCAGGGAAGGCATGTTGAGGATGAATACGTGGTGTACTAACAAAGCATTAAACATGCCCACAGGCTTTGCGTGAGAAACAGACAGATCTTTCAGAAGGAGAGAGAAGGGGAGAGAAAAAGCCTTGCCCTTGAGGCAGTACTTTTTTAATGCACGGACCAAAGTCACCATTTTCTGCGCGTCACCAGTGATAGCATATGTGTGTGTGCCTGAGGAGCTGTTCTGTAGCCAAGCAATTCCTCTTTTTTCCCTTCTTCACGTGCAAATGGTATTTCTCCCCGCCTCACAGAGAGAAAGGAAGGAAGGACTGACAGACGATAGAGCCACACAATGACATTTCTGCTCATCTCCAGGCCTGCAGGGAGACAGAGACTCTGCAGGGAGACAGAGACTCTGCAGGGAGACAGAGACTTAAAGGTTACCTTCAGATGGGTAGCACTGACAGTGCGGCAGATTGGACATGGCATTTCTCACAGGGGACAGAGCTCCTATTCTATTTTTTCAGCTCTTATCCTGCACTCCTAATGGCAGGGAAGTGCTACTGCAGGCAGCGCCTCAGAGTGAAGGTTGAGAAAAGGCAATTGGTGTGGGAAACGTCCTTACATTAAAATATTATTTCGATAGAGAATTTAAAATGCGTAACTTTGAAGTCTAAGACGATGATGAAAATTAACTCAGCACTGAAACATCTGAGAGAGAGATAACAGAGAAGAATCACTTTGATGGACTCCTGTACTATGCTTTATGAATTTATGAATGATCAACTGTTCATTATTTAATCAAGCAACATGCTCATTTGTTGTTTTTCACCTGTCAACACTTAATTTACACATAACAAATGTTGTACTCGCACATTTTCTCCTTTGTCTTGTCTCAAATCAACACATCCCAAAATACAGTTGAAGTCGGAAGTTTACACACACCTTAGCCAAATACATGTAAACTCAGTTTTCACAATTCTTGGCATTTAATCCTAGTAAAAATCCCCTGTCTTAGATCAGTTAGGATCGCCACTTTATTTTAAGAATGTGAAATGTCAGAATAAGAGTAGAGAGAGTGATTTATTTCAGATTTTATTTCTTTCATCACATTCCCAGTGGGTCAGAAGTTTACATACATTCAATTAGTATTTGGTAGCATTACCTTTAAATTGTTTAACTTAGGTCAAATGTTTTGGGTAGCCCTTCACAAGCTTCCCACAATAAGTTGGGTGAATTTTGGCCCATTCCTCCTGACAGAGCTGGTGTAACTGAGTCAGGTTTGTAGGCTTCATTGCTCGCACACACTTTTTCATTTCTTCCCACAAATGTTCTATAGGATGGAGGTGAGGGCTTTGTGATGGCCACTCCAATACCTTGACTTCGTTGTCCTTAACCATTTTGCCACAACTTTGGAAGTATGCTTGGGGTCACTGTCTATTTGGAAGACCCATTTGCGACCAAGCTTTAACTTCCTGACTGATGTCTTGAGATGTTGCTTCAATATATCCACATAATGTTCCGTCCTCATGATGCCATCTATTTTGTGAAGTGCACCAGGCCCTCCTGCAGCAAAGCACCCCCACAACATGATTCTACCACCCCCGTGCTTCACGGTTGGGATGGTGTTCTTCAGCTTGCAAGACTCCCCCTTTTTTCTCCTAACATAACGATGGTCATTATGGCCAAACAGTTCTATTTTTGTTTCATCAGACCAGAGGATATAGCACCAAAAAGTATGATCTTTGTCCCCATGTGCAGTTTCAAACTGTTGTCTGGCTTTTTTATGGCGGTTTTGGAGCAGTGGCTACTTCCTTGCTGATCGGCCTTTCAGGTTATATCGATATAGGGCTCGTTTTACTGTGGATATAGATACTGTTGTACCAGTTTCCTCCAGCATCTTCACAAAGTCCTTTGCTGTTGTCCTGGGATTGATTTTCACATTTCACACCAATGTACGTTCATTTCTAGGAGACAGAACGTGTCTCTTTCCTGAGCGGTATGACGGCTGCGCGGTCCCATGGTCATGGTACCTTCAGGCATTTGGAAATTGGTCCCAAGGATGAACCAGACCTGTGGAGGTCTGCAATTTTTTTTCTGAGGTCTTGGCTGATTTCTTTTGATTTTCCCATGATGTCAAGCAAAGAGGCACTGAGTTTGAAGGTCGGCCATGAAATACATCCACAGGCACACCTCCAACTGACTCAAATTATGTCAATTAGCCAATCAGAAGCTTCTAAAGCCATGACATAATTTTCTTGAAATTTTCCAGACTGTTGTAAGGCACAGTCAACTAAGTGTATGTAAACTTCTGACCCCACTGGGATTGTGATATAGTGAATTATAAGTGAAATAATCTGTCTGTAAACAATTGTTGGAATAATGTGTTGTGTCATGCACAAAGTAGATGTCCTAACTGACTTGCCAAAACTATAGTTCATTAACAGGAAATTTGTGGAGTGGTTGAATAACAAGTTTTAATGACTCCATCCTAAGTGTATGTAAACTTCCGACTTCAACTGTACAGTATATCTTACTGTAGGCTATGATATTTTAATTTCCATTTTGGTGAACATATGCCATTTTGGTGAACATATGCCATTTTGGTGAACATATGCCATTTTGGTGAACATATGCCATTTTGGTGAACATATGCCATTTTGGTGAACATATGCCATTTTGGTGAACATATGCCATTTTGGTGAACATATGCCATTTTGGTGAACATTCTACTGAAACAGTCCAGAGTCTTGGGACAGATCACACACATGGATTCTGAAGGGGTGATAGAGGTATTCTTGTAACAGAAATGAATTTAACAAAGTTTATTCCACTTCAATAAAATGTCTCAATCACATCCAAGTGCTTGATTACACAACAAATAATATACTTTTCCATCCCAAATGCACTGTATGAATATCACTGTTTAGGTCATATTAACAAATGCTCACACCACGTCAAAGTCAACTGACTCTCTCTCTCCCCCGTTAAAGTGGACGTTTTAGTATGCTTGTCTATGTCTGTGACTGAATTGAGATAATGTGAGAAGCCCGAAGCTGCAGCCCTCTGCTCTGACTGACTGGTGTGTATTAGAGCTATAAGACAAGGGGATTCCTCTGTTGCTCTGGTTTATTCATTCATCCAGTTTACTAAAGTGGCTTTGACTCTGATGTCAAAGTGCATCAGCTGCTGTCCCAAAAGCCAAATGGAAGTCTGGTGTCTGATGTGTGTAGTCTGGCCTTACAGAGTATATCTTTACTCTGTCTTTCAATTTCGGAGTTAGGACCAAAATTCAGGACTCTGTGTATGTCAAGTGAGGACCAGAATACAGTACTCTGTGTAGGTCAAGTGAGGACCAGAATACAGGACTCTGTGTATGTCAAGTGAGGACCAGAAAACAGTACTCTGTGTAGGTCAAGTGAGGACCAGAATACAGGACTCTGAATAGGTCAAGTGAGGACCAGAATACAGCACTCTGTGTATGTCAAGTGAGGACCAGAATACAGTACTCTGTGTATGTCAAGTGAGGACCAGAATACAGCACTCTGTGTATGTCAAGTGAGGACCAGAATACAGTACTCTGTGTAGGTCAAGTGAGGACCAGAATACAGTACTCTGTGTAGGTCAAGTGAGGACCAGAATACAGGACTCTGTAGGTCAAGTGAGGACCAGAATACATGACTCTGTCGGTCAAGTGAGGACCAGAATACAGTACTCTGTGTAGGTCAAGTGAGGACCAGAATACAGTACTCTGTGTAGGTCAAGTGAGGACCAGAATACAGTACTCTGTGTAGGTCAAGTGAGGACCAGAATACAGTACTCTGTGTAGGTCAAGTGAGGACCAGAATACAGGACTCTGTAGGTCAAGTGAGGACCAGAATACAGGACTCTGTAGGTCAAGTGAGGACCAGAATACAGTACTCTGTGTAGGTCAAGTGAGGACCAGAATACAGTACTCTGTAGGTCAAGTGAGGACCAGAATACAGGACTCTGTGTAGGTCAAGTGAGGACCAGAATACATGACTCTGTAGGTCAAGTGAGGACCAGAATACAGTACTCTGTAGGTCAAGTGAGGACCAGAATACAGGACTCTGTAGGTCAAGTGAGGACCAGAATACAGGACTCTGTGTAGGTCAAGTGAGGACCAGAATACAGTACTCTGTGTAGGTCAAGTGAGGACCAGAATACAGTACTCTGTGTAGGTCAAGTGAGGACCAGAATACAGTACTCTGTGTAGGTCAAGTGAGGACCAGAATACAGGACTCTGTAGGTCAAGTGAGGACCAGAATACAGGACTCTGTAGGTCAAGTGAGGACCAGAATACAGTACTCTGTGTAGGTCAAGTGAGGACCAGAATACAGTACTCTGTGTAGGTCAAGTGAGGACCAGAATACAGTACTCTGTAGGTCAAGTGAGGACCAGAATACAGTACTCTGTGTAGGTCAAGTGAGGACCAGAATACAGTACTCTGTGTATGTCAAGTGAGGACCAGAATACAGTACTCTGTGTAGGTCAAGTGAGGACCAGAATACAGTACTCTGTGTATGTCAAGTGAGGACCAGAATACAGTACTCTGTGTAGGTCAAGTGAGGACCAGAATACAGTACTCTGTAGGTCAAGTGAGGACCAGAATACAGTACTCTGTATGTCAAGTGAGGACCAGAATACAGTACTGTGTAGGTCAAGTGAGGACCAGAATACAGTACTCTGTAGGTCAAGTGAGGACCAGAATACAGTACTCTGTGTAGGTCCAGTGAGGACCAGAATACAGTACTCTGTAGGTCAAGTGAGGACCAGAATACAGGACTCTGTGTAGGTCAAGTGAGGACCAGAATACAGTACTCTGTGTAGGTCAAGTGAGGACCAGAATACAGTACTCTGTAGGTCAAGTGAGGACCAGAATACAGTACTCTGTGTAGGTCAAGTGAGGACCAGAATACAGTACTCTGTGTAGGTCAAGTGAGGACCAGAATACAGTACTCTGTGTAGGTCAAGTGAGGACCAGAATACAGGACTCTGTAGGTCAATTGAGGACCAGAATACAGTACTCTGTAGGTCAAGTGAGGACCAGAATACAGTACTCTGTGTAGGTCAAGTGAGGACCAGAATACAGTACTCTGTGTAGGTCAAGTGAGGACCAGAATACAGGACTCTGTAGGTCAAGTGAGGACCAGAATACATGACTCTGTAGGTCAAGTGAGGACCAGAATACAGGACTCTGTGTAGGTCAAGTGAGGACCAGAATACAGTACTCTGTGTAGGTCAAGTGAGGACCAGAATACCGGACTCTGTAGGTCAAGTGAGGACCAGAATACAGGACTCTGTAGGTCAAGTGAGGACCAGAATACAGTACTCTGTAGGTCAAGTGAGGACCAGAATACAGGACTCTGTAGGTCAAGTGAGGACCAGAATACAGTACTCTGTAGGTCAAGTGAGGACCAGAATACAGTACTCTGTAGGTCAAGTGAGGACCAGAATACAGTACTCTGTGTAGGTCAAGTGAGGACCAGAATACATGACTCCGTAGGTCAAGTGAGGACCAGAATACAGGACTCTGTAGGTCAAGTGAGGACCAGAATACAGTACTCTGTAGGTCAAGTGAGGACCAGAATACAGGACTCTGTAGGTCAAGTGAGGACCAGAATACAGGACTCTGTGTAGGTCAAGTGAGGACCAGAATACAGTACTCTGTGTAGGTCAAGTGAGGACCAGAATACAGGACTCTGTAGGTCAAGTGAGGACCAGAATACAGGACTCTGTGTAGGTCAAGTGAGGACCAGAATACAGTACTCTGTGTAGGTCAAGTGAGGACCAGAATACAGTACTCTGTAGGTCAAGTGAGGACCAGAATACATGACTCTGTAGGTCAAGTGAGGACCAGAATACAGGACTCTGTGTAGGTCAAGTGAGGACCAGAATACAGTACTCTGTGTAGGTCAAGTGAGGACCAGAATACAGTACTCTGTAGGTCAAGTGAGGACCAGAATACAGTACTCTGTAGGTCAAGTGAGGACCAGAATACAGTACTCTGTAGGTCAAGTGAGGACCAGAATACAGTACTCTGTAGGTCAAGTGAGGACCAGAATACAGGACTCTGTAGGTCAAGTGAGGACCAGAATACAGTACTCTGTAGGTCAAGTGAGGACCAGAATACAGTACTCTGTGTAGGTCAAGTGAGGACCAGAATACAGTACTCTGTAGGTCAAGTGAGGACCAGAATACAGTACTCTGTAGGTCAAGTGAGGACCAGAATACAGTACTCTGTGTAGGTCAAGTGAGGACCAGAATACAGTACTCTGTGTAGGTCAAGTGAGGACCAGAATACAGTACTCTGTGTAGGTCAAGTGAGGACCAGAATACAGGACTCTGTAGGTCAAGTGAGGACCAGAATACAGGACTCTGTAGGTCAAGTGAGGACCAGAATACAGTACTCTGTAGGTCAAGTGAGGACCAGAATACAGTACTCTGTGTAGGTCAAGTGAGGACCAGAATACAGGACTCTGTAGGTCAAGTGAGGACCAGAATACAGTACTCTGTAGGTCAAGTGAGGACCAGAATACAGTACTCTGTAGGTCAAGTTAGGACCAGAATACATGACTGTGTAGGTCAAGTGAGGACCAGAATACAGTACTCTGTAGGTCAAGTGAGGACCAGAATACAGGACTCTGTAGGTCAAGTGAGGACCAGAATACAGTACTCTGTAGGTCAAGTGAGGACCAGAATACAGTACTCTGTAGGTCAAGTGAGGACCAGAATACAGTACTCTGTAGGTCAAGTGAGGACCAGAATACAGTACTCTGTGTAGGTCAAGTGAGGACCAGAATACAGTACTCTGTGTAGGTCAAGTGAGGACCAGAATACAGTACTCTGTGTAGGTCAAGTGAGGACCAGAATACAGGACTCTGTGTAGGTCAAGTGAGGACCAGAATACAGTACTCTGTGTAGGTCAAGTGAGGACCAGAATACATGACTCTGTAGGTCAAGTGAGGACCAGAATACAGTACTCTGTGTAGGTCAAGTGAGGACCAGAATACAGTACTCTGTGTAGGTCAAGTGAGGACCAGAATACAGGACTCTGTAGGTCAAGTGAGGACCAGAATACAGTACTCTGTAGGTCAAGTGAGGACCAGAATACAGTACTCTGTGTAGGTCAAGTGAGGACCAGAATACAGTACTCTGTGTAGGTCAAGTGAGGACCAGAATACAGGACTCTGTAGGTCAAGTGAGGACCAGAATACATGACTCTGTAGGTCAAGTGAGGACCAGAATACAGTACTCTGTGTAGGTCAAGTGAGGACCAGAATACAGTACTCTGTGTAGGTCAAGTGAGGACCAGAATACAGTACTCTGTGTAGGTCAAGTGAGGACCAGAATACAGGACTCTGTAGGTCAAGTGAGGACCAGAATACAGTACTCTGTAGGTCAAGTGAGGACCAGAATACAGTACTCTGTAGGTCAAGTGAGGACCAGAATACAGTACTCTGTGTAGGTCAAGTGAGGACCAGAATACAGGACTCTGTAGGTCAAGTGAGGACCAGAATACAGGACTCTGTAGGTCAAGTGAGGACCAGAATACAGTACTCTGTAGGTCAAGTGAGGACCAGAATACAGGACTCTGTAGGTCAAGTGAGGACCAGAATACAGGACTCTGTGTAGGTCAAGTGAGGACCAGAATACAGTACTCTGTGTAGGTCAAGTGAGGACCAGAATACAGGACTCTGTAGGTCAAGTGAGGACCAGAATACAGGACTCTGTAGGTCAAGTGAGGACCAGAATACAGGACTCTGTGTAGGTCAAGTGAGGACCAGAATACAGTACTCTGTAGGTCAAGTGAGGACCAGAATACAGGACTCTGTGTAGGTCAAGTGAGGACCAGAATACAGTACTCTGTGTAGGTCAAGTGAGGACCAGAATACAGGACTCTGTAGGTCAAGTGAGGACCAGAATACAGTACTCTGTGTTGGTAAAGTGCATATTGAGAGTGTAATGGATATGACATACTTACATTTTTGAAATATGAGTAAGTAGATTGTCTGCTCTGCAGATGGTAATTATAGATCATTGATATATAGACGATCACCAAATCACTACCGCACCATTTGCAGTATAGCTATACAGCAGAACTAGTTCCTGTGGTGAGAGCAACACACTGCACTCCAACACATCTGCACTGTTTATTTATGGAGTATAACCTTACTGCCGATGGCCAGAACAACACTGTGTGGGAAGTTTCTATCGTAGCCAAGCACACAAGGACTCCCAACACTATTGGCACCAAGTTAATTCTGTATTTTCTATGAGTCCAGAAGGCATTTAAAGACTCTCATAATAAAACGTGTGCTTTAATCGTATCACTAGCGTTCAGGGATGAGGCCGCTCAGTCTGTTGAGGGTAGTGAAATAAAGGACTATGTGTCTCTGATTGGTCCTGAATCAGAGCTTAATGACTCTGTGTTAACACCATGCAACACTAGGATTCAGCATGAGACTGGTCCGTTTGTTGACTCTAGTAGAAACAATGGGCCGTATGTGGTCTCGGAGTGGTCCTGAACCACCATTAGCTTTTCTAACACCTAGACCAGGCCTGGGCAAAGGCCGGCCTGGGGGCCGTGTGTGGCCCGCGACCTGATTCAATATGGCCAGCAGAATCATGCTCAGATCACATAAAGAATGTGCGATAGTAAAGTTTTGAAAAACTTAGTTGTCATTCAAATTAAAAGCCCAATGAATAATCGTTTTTGCGTAATGATTTAACTCCCACCGCTTGTGGGACATTTATTTTGAAAGGCACGTATAAATAACGACTGCACAAGGACAGACAGTGACTGACAGGCTGACACACATGTCACAGTTACAAATAGTAACTAGCTAGAAATGGGCAAAAATGAGTTATTCAAAGATTTCAAAGAAAAGTAAAGTAGACAATGAATGTAGGGTGTTCCAGCAAGACTGGACATCCAAATATTTCTTTATTGAGGTGCCAGGGAAAGCTGTGTGCTTAGTGTGACACTTCCAGACAAAGCATTCAGAGAAATATAGGAATATGTCTTCTGAGCAGAGGGCAAGTGCATCGAAAGAGTTGCTTTCTCAGTTGCCAAAGGAGCAAGGACTTTTCACAAAACTGCATTCAGCAAACGACGGGATTGCGAGAGCTAGCTACGTACTGTCCCACAAAATTGCTAATCATAGCAAGCCATTCACTAAGGGTGAATTCATTAAATAATGTTTAATTGACTCTGCAGAAATACTTTGCCCCGACAAGAAAGAGCTTTTTGAAAATGTTTCCCTGTCAAGACGAACAGTGACACGACGTGTTGAGGACATCACAGAGAATATGAAACAACAGTTGAACGACAAGGTAAAGAATTTCACCTATTTCTCCTTGGCCCTGGATGAGAACTGTGATACACGTGACACGGCGCAGTTGTTTATATTCTTACAAGGCATAACCACAGACTTTGTATTACAGAGGAGTTTGCTTCAGTGCAGTCAATGAAGAGCACAACCACAGGGGAAAATGTATTGGAGGAGGTTAATAAGTGTCTGGCAAAGCTAGGACTGAGTTTTGAAAAGTTATCCAGTGATGGGTGCCCAAACTTGATAGGAAAAAACATTGACCTTTGAAAAGGATAGTAGTAGCTGAGCTGAACCCAGATCAGAAATGTTTTTTCCTGCATTGCATTATTCATCAGGAGGTGCTCTGTAAATGTGTTCTGAAAATGAGCCATGTTGTGGACACAGTCACTAAAGTGGTATACTTCATCAGAGTAAAATCTTTAAACCACAGGCAGTTTGTCTCACTGTTGGACGACACAGAGTCGGGTCAGGCAGATCTCCTCTACCACACAAACATGAGATGGCTGAGTTTGGGGAAGGTGTTTTAAAGGGTGTGGGACCTGAAGTCGGAGATCGCTGAGTTTTAGCAAATGAAAGGAAAATATGTGGATTTCCCTCAACTGCAAGATAAAGAATGGTTGGCTGATTTTGCCTTCACCGTGGACATCATGGCCCTCATGAATGAACCGAATTCCAAACTACAAGGGAAGGGCCTTTTTGCACATCAGATGTACATCCTTGTCAAATCCTTCAAGGGAAAACTACTCCTCCTGACCCGCCAAGTAGAAGCCAACAATCTCACCCACCTTCCAACACTACTACTCTGTTCCCTATCAGATGACCAGAAGTGTACATCACTGCTGCGTGCCTTGAACGGCTTTGAGGATTTCAGAGTGTTGGAAAATGACATGATGTTGGTTTCCTCTCCTTTCACCTTCAATGTGGTTAACGATCCCACTGACCTGCAACTTGAGCTTATCGACCTTCAGTCTGATGCAGTGATTGGAGAACTATTCAAAACAATGTCACTGACTAGGTTTTATGCATCTCTCGATGAACAAAACTTTCCAAAGATCAGGAGTCATGCTCAGAAGATGTTTGTACTGTTTGGATCGACCTATGTACAGTATGTGAACAGACATTTTCAGTGATGAAATTTAACAAGTCAATGCACAGATCATCTCTTACTGACTCTCACCTCTCAGCAATACTGCACAGCGACGTCAGAATGAATACCTGACTTCAGTGCTCTAGTCAATACCCATCAGAGACTTCACTCCTCACACTGATTGAGTAGTTTAAAAGTAATGTTGAGCTCTCTCTATTTCCTGTGTTTTTGTGCATACCCGTTTTAACAAGAGTTCTGTCCGTGGTGCTGAATACACAGTGTACTTTTCCCTCCGTGTAGTTCATTGCAAGTTTAATAATGAAAATACCTTCCAAAACAGGAACATGGATGCGGTTTATTTTTGTGCTTGTTAAAAAGGTAAAATAAGTAGCATATCTGGAAGTGATTTACAGTAGATATATCGGTCTACACAGTCATACACATGATGTATAATCCTGTAATATGATTCTGGCCCGCAATGGCAAAAATATATATTCTAATTGCCCAGGCCTGACCTAGAACCTGTGGTTTATTTACGGTTCTGTTAAAATGGACCATGTGTGGTCTCTGTGTACTGATAGGCCATATAATAATGGAACGTGTGCAGTCTCCTATTGGTCCTGAAACATAGCTCCGCTCTAATGGGATCCTGGGGGGCTTACACATCAAGGCCCCGGGGTCGTCCAGGGAAACGCCTGCTTCAACCAGGAAATAATGAGGTTGCTCACTGTATAATGAACCAACTGATGGGGGCAGGTAGTCGCTGGGGACTCTGGCTCTATTCAACTTCAATTTGTTGAAACATGTTCTGGATTGTATTTATTCTCTTCATTTTCCCTCCCTCGCTTCTCTCTTTCATCTCTTCCTCTATTTGTTCCCTCTCCTCCTCCTCCTAGTCCTTCTCTTTCACGTGCTGTAATTTTGTCGTGCCATCATCCTCACCAGCAGAAGCAGGATATGACAACCCACCGGTTTTAATCATTCTCAATCGGGTGGTACCACAGTTGGTTTGACCTGTTCCCTCTCTCTGTGGGGACAGAATCACAAAATGGAGAAGATTGGAAACACAATAACCTTCATCAAGGACGGACTGAGAGGCACCGCTGCCACTGAAGAGAACAGAGGGATGGACCAGCCTACTGGAATGCACTTTAGGAAAAGAAAACCACTGGTGCAGTTAATACAGAAGAAGAAGAAGAAGAAGAAGGTAGGAGAGAAAAGTGATGAAAGGGCCTAAAAGCTGACTATGAGGACTTCTATATATAGCTCAGCTGATGCCAGAGCAGAGCAGTTGGTGGTTATTGGTTTAAGGCCTAACGTGGCATGCTATTCCAGATAAAGTGGTTTTAACTGAGGAGGAGTGTGTTTATTAGGCCAACGATTACACTGAATACTTCTACGGAGAGCGTTATAGCTGCAGGACTCAGAGTGTATATTTACAAAGCAAACAGCCACGGTAAGTCTCTTTACAAAGCAAACAGTCACAGTAAGTCTCTTTACAAAGCAAAGTCACAGTAAGTCACTTTAAAAAGCAAACAGTCACAGTAAGTCTCTTTACAAAGAAAACAGCCACAGCCCTGGCCTCAATCATATAGAAAATGTGTGGGCAGAAATGAAAAAGTGCGTGTACGAGCAAGGAGGCCTACAAACCTGACTCAGTTACACCAGCTCTGTCAGGAGGAACGGGCCAAAATTCACCCAAGTTATTTTGGGAAGGTTGTGGAAGGCTACCCGAAAAGTTTGACCTAAGTTAAACAATTCAAAGACAATGATATCAAATACTAATTGAGTGTATGTGTCAAAGGGTGGGTATAGCTGGTGCATGGAAGTCAGGCGCAGGAGAGCAGAGATGAGTGGACAAAGCACTTTACTCACACAATTATTAAAACAGGACACAAACGCGTCACAATAACAAATGCCCACAGAACAAGTGAGGCAGCACAAAGTACACACAACCAAGTACAAAGTACCGGCTGCCACAAAGTACAGGAAAGGGCAAAGGGTACAAAACAAAACCTGGCGTACATCAGCCAGAAGCAACCAGACAGTAAACAATTTCACACACAGACATGGGGGGACAGAGGTTTATATACATGACATGTAATGAGGGAAATGTAAACCAGGTGTGTGTGGGGAAACAAGACAAAACCAATGGAAAATGAAAGGTGGATCGGCGATGGCTAGAAGACCGGTGACGTCGACCACCGAACGCCACCCGAAACAAGGAGAGAAACCGACTTCGGCGGAAGTCTTGACAATATGTAAACTTCTGACCCACTGGGAATGTGATGAAAGAAATAAAAACTGAAATAAATCATTCTCTCTACTATTATTCTGACATTTCACATTCTTAAAATAAAGTGGTGATCCTAACTGACCTAAGACAGGTACTTTTTACTCTGATTAAATGTCAGGAATTGTGAAAAACTGAGTTGAAATGTATTTGGCTAAGGTGTATGTAAACTTCCAACTTCAACTGCATGTAAGTATACAGTATATGGAAGTAGTTTAGTACATAAAATAAAGAGGGTAAAAATACATTTTATTTTTCTTCCTTATATCTCTCAGATATAGGACAGGCACTTCAAACAAACTTCCTTTTGATTTATTTTTTGAATATATATTTTTCCATGTAGGAATCTGGTGTCCCGTTCGCGGGACAGTTGAGCGAATGTAGGCTAATGTGATTAGCATGAGGTTGTAAGAACTAAAAAAATACCAGGACATAGACATATCTGATATGGGCAGAAAGCTTAAATTCTTGTTAATCTAACTGCACTGTCTGTTCTTCAAAGGTAAATGATTTAATTTGGTTGCTTTTCTTATTTTCGTGAAAATGTGGCCTGCTGCCAGCAGAGCCTAGCATAGCATTGATAAACTTACACAAATGCTTGTCTAGCGTTGGCTGTAAAGCATATTTTGAAAATCGGAGATGACAGTGTGATTAACAAAAGGCTAAGCTGTGTCTTAATATATTTCATTTGTGATTTTCATGAATAGGAACATTTTCTAGGGACATTTATGTCCGCTGCGTTATGCTAATTAGTTTGAGGCGATGATTACGCTCCCGGATGCGGGATGGGTAGTATCAAGAAGTTAGAGTGAAAGAATACCATGCTACTGTTTGAGGAGAGTGCACACTTATGAACTTGAAAATATATGAATAAACCAATGAGGCACATTTGGGCTGTCTTGATACACCATTTTGAATAGATATGCAAAAGTTCACTGGATCACTCTAAAACTTTGCATGTACAGTGACGCCATCTAGTGGCCACAGTCTAAATTGCGCCTGGGCTAGAATAATATATTATGCCCTTTCTCTTGCATTTCAAAGATGTTGGTTAAAACGAATACAGAAGAATGGGTTGTTTTTTATCTGTATTATCTTTTACCAGATCTAATGTGTTATATTCTCTTATGTTCCTTTCACATTTCCACAAACATCAACGTATTTTCCAAATTCCTTTCAAATGGAATCAATAATATGCATATCCTTACTTCAGGGCCTGAGCTACAGGAAGTTACATTTGGATGTCATTTTAGGCAAAAAAAAATCAAACAGGGGCGGATCCTTTAAAGAAAAATACTCACACACCTGAAATTCTCTGTCTAACAGGGTAGTCAGAAAGACCTAACTACCACATAGAAACCACGTGTTTGACCATTCCATTGACTCCATTCCAGCCATTATTAAAAGCTGTCCTCCCCTCAGCAGCCTCCACTGGATTGTAAAATGCCTTCGGAAACAATTCAGCCCTCTTTTTCCACATTTTGTTAGGTTACAGCCTTATTCTAAAATGTATTAAATCGTTTTTTCCCTCGTGAATCTACACACAAAACCCCATAATGACACCACAATACCCCATAATGACATCACAATATCCCATAATGACATCACAATACCCCATAATGACAAAGCAAAAACAGGTTGTTAGAAAATGTTTGCTATTTCTCTAATAAAAAACTGAAATATCACATTTACATAAGTATTTAGACCCTTTACTCAGTACTTTGTCGAAACACTTTTGGCAGCGATTACAGCCTCAGGTCTTCTTCGGTTTGACGCTACAAGCTTGGCACACCTGTATTTGGGGAGTTTCTCCCATTCTTCTCTGCAGATCCTATCAAGCTCTGCCAGGTTGGATGGGGAGCGTTGCTGCACAGCTATTTTGGGCCACTCTTGGACATTCAGAGACTTGCCCCAAAGCCACTCCTGCGTTGTCTTGTCTGTGTGGTTAGGGTCGTTCTCCTGTTGAATGTGAAACTTCACCCCAATCTGAGGTCTTGAGCACTTTGGAGCAGGTTTTCATTAAGGATCAATCTGTACTTTACTCGTCCATCTTTGCCTTGATCCTGACTAGTCTCCCAATTCCTGCCACTGAAAAACATCCCCAAAGCATGATGCTGCCACCACCATGCTTCACCGTAGGGACGATGCCAGGTTTCCTCCAGACGTGACACTTGACATTCAGGCCAAAGAGTTCAATCTTGGTTTCATCAGACCAGATAATCTTGTTTCTCATGGTCTGAGAGTCTTTAGGTGCCTTTTGGCAAACTCCAAGTGGGCTGTCATGTGCCTTTTACTGAGGAGTGGCTTCCGTCTGGCCACTCTACCATAAAGGCCTGATTGGTGGAGTGCTGCAGAGATGGTTGTCCTTATGGAAGGTTCTCCCATTTCCACAGAGGAACTCTGGAGCTCGGGTTCTTGGTCACCTCCCTGACCAAGGCCATTCTCCCTTGATTATTCAGTTTGGCCGGATGGCTAGCTCTAGGAAGAGACTTGGTGGTTCCAAACTTCTTTTATTTAAGAATGATGGAGGCCACTGTGTTCTTGCATCTTCAATGCTGCAGACAATGTTGGTACCCTTCCGCAGATCTGTGCCTCGACTCAATCCTATCTCTGAACTCTACAGACAATTCCTTCGACTTCATGTCTTGGTTTTTACTCTGACATGCACTGTCAACTGTGGGACCTTATATAGACAGGTGTGTGCCTTTCCGAATCATGTCCAATCAATTGAATTTACCACAGGTTGACTCTAATCAAGCAGGATGGAAGCAGGAGGCCCATCCACTTGGGAACCAGGCCAAGCCAATCAGAAAGAGGCTGCTTATGGTAGAGAAATTAACAGTAAATTCTCTGGCAACAGCTCTGGTGGACATTCCTGAAGTCAGCATCCAAATTGCACACGCCCTTAAAACCTGAGACATACGTGGCATTGTGTTGTGTGACAAAACATCCCCAAAACAAAACATTTTAGAGTGGTAATTTATTGTTTAAGCAGCTTCTTGATGTGCCACACCTGTCAGGTGGATAGATTATCTTGGCAAATGATAAACGCTCACTAACAAGGATATAAACTAATTTGCCCACAAAAACCTTGAGAAAAAAAGCTTTGTGTGCATATGGAACATTTCTGGGATATTTTATTTCAGCTCATGAAACATGGGACCAACACTTTACATGTTGCAATTATATTTTTGTTCAGTATATTTCCCAATACCCAAGGACAGTAATTGGGGACATTGCCCTATGTAGGATGTTAGATGGGTGTCTTTACTCTCTGTGGTCACTAAAGATCCCATGGCACTTATTGTAAGAGTAGGGGTGTTAACCCCGGTGTCCTGGCCAAATGTTCTATCTGGCCTTCAACCATGGCCACATAATCATCCCCAGATTCCAACTTACCTGGAAAATAAAGGTCAAATAAGTGAGAGTTAGTTTCTCTGGCCCCAGCTGCATCTCACAGGAGGCAATTTAAAGGCTCATTTAGTACAAATTAGTTGATATACTGAGATACTGTGTGTGTGTGTGTGTGTGTGTGCCTGTGTGTGTGTGTGTGTGTGTGTGTGTGTGTGTGTGTGTGTGTGTGTGTGTGTGTGTGTGTGTGTGTGTGTGTGTGTGTGTGTGTGTGTGTGTGTGTGTGTGATACTACAACTTAAACAGCATAGTAATGCCTTGGGATCCTGCTGTATGCAAACACACCATAACATAGCAAATTCAGCAGGAATGCTAACAGAGACATGACTACAGCATTATGTGGTCTGTATTACTGTATCCCCTGGTTGCTATAGAAAAACAGCTCCCTCCTGCTACAGCGTCCCGTTCGAATCTTGGAAATGACAAAACATAATGCTGTGGACAGTTGTCCTGGAATGTTCTCTCTCTCTCTCTCGCTCTCTCTCGCTCTCTCTCGCTCTCTCTCGCTCTCTCTCGCTCTCTCTGTCTCTCTCTCTCTCTCTCTCTCTCTCTCTCTCTCTCTCTCTCTCTCTCTCTCTCTCTCTCTCTCTCTCTCTCTCTCTCTCTCTCTCTCTCTCTCTCTCTCTCTCTCTCTCTCTCTCTCTCTCTCTCTCTCTCTCTCTCTCTCTCTCTCTCTCTCTCTCTCTCTGTCTCTCTCTTTCTCTCTCTCTCTCTCTCTCTGTCTCTCTCTCAAATTCAAATTCAAATTCAAATTCAAGCTGCTTTATTGGCATGAAAAACATTGTGTCAATATTGCCAAAGCAACAATGTATACAATATACATTGTAACAAAATTATAAATGATAGCAAATAATAATATAAAATGGTAATAAATAATAATACAAAATTAAATACAAAAATAATAACAATAAAATGGTAACAGTCTACAGTAAACATTAATAATTATAGTAATAACAATAATAGTAATAATAAGTAAGTTACTGCTTACTATGCAGATGTTATCATTCAGTGTCCCTCAGGCTATGGCAGGAAAATACATATTTGGCTGCAAGAGGAGCCATTGCTCCTTCGCCCATGAGTATTCTTAGTTTTTCCTCTGGGTTCAATTTGTAAAAATGTGGAATATATGTAGTCATTTCTGTGAATAATGAATCTCTTTGTGAGGAATATTTATCACAATAAAGGAGAAAGTGCATCTCTGTCTCTACCTCCCCTGTCATGCAGTGACCACATACACGCTCCTCTTTGGGTAGCCTTGTCTTTTTATGTCTGCCGGTTTCTATTGCCAATCGGTGGTCACTCAGCCTGTACTTGGTAAGGATATTTCTCTGCTTCGTATCTCTGACAGAGTAGAGATAATCAGCCAATTCATATTCTCTGTTTAGGGTCAAATAGCAATTTAGTCGGCTTTGGGATTTTGTTTCGTTTTTCTAGTATTGTAAATATGATTCCTTTGATTGGTTCATGATTTTGCTTATTTGAATTCTTTCTTTTGAAACAGTGCTGGTGTCAGCTTGGTTGGTGAGGTCCAACACAAGCTGACTGAGAGGGCTCGTTTCTGGGCTCAGCTCTTGGGTTTGAAGTGCTTTAAATTGCAGACTTGAATTTGGACTTGAATTTAGATGTAGCCAAAATTTTAATGATCTTTTCTGTATTTTCATTATTACTGGAAAGCGGCCCAATTCTGCCCTACATGCATTAGTTGGTGTATTTCTCTGGACTTGTAGGATTTTCCGACAGAATTCTGCATGTAGGGCTTCAATTGGATGTTTGTCCCACATTTTAAAATCCAGTTTATTGAGTGGCCCCCAAACCTCACTTCCATAAAGTGCTATTGGTAGGATTACACTGTCAAATATTTTAGTCCAAATTTTAATTGGGATGTTGATTTTGAATAATTTCATTTTTATTGCATGCGTTGCTCTGCGGGCTTTTTCTTTGAGTGCCTTCACTGCCATATTAAAGTTTCCCGATGCAGATATGGTCAGACCAAGGTAGGTGTAATTTTTTGTGTGTTCAATTAAGGTGTTGTTCAGGGTGAATTTACATTTGTGTTTCTGACATCTGGGTTTTTTTTGGAAAATCATGATTTTAGTTTTTGGGAAATTTACTGCCAGGGCCCAATTATGGCAATATTGCTCCAGAATATTAATGTTTTGTTGAAGACCTTCTTTGGTTGGTGATAGAAGTACCAAGTCATCAGCATATAGCAGGTATTTCACCTCTGTGTCAAATAGTGTGAGTCCTGGGGCTGGAGATTGGTCCAACATGTCTGCTAATTCATTGATATAAATGTTGAAAAGATTTGGACTCAAATTGCAGCCTTGTCTTACACCTCGACATTGTGAAAAAAATTATGTTCTTTGGTTTTTGATTTTTATTGCACACTTGTTTTCTGTGTACATACATTTTATTAAGTCATACACCTTACCACCAAGTCCACTTTGTAGAATTTTGTAGAATAGCCCTTTGTGCCAAATCGAATCAAATGCTTTTTTAAAGTCAATAAAGCAAGCAAAGATTTTGCCCTCTTTTTTTTGGTGGACGTGTTTATTAATTAGTGTGTGTAAGGTAGTGGTCAGTAGTGCGATGGTTAGGAAGAAAGCCAATTTGACATTTACTTATTACATTTTTTTCTTGAAGAAAGGTTTGAATTCTTGAATTCAAAATGCTACAGAAAATCTTTCCCAAGTTACTGTTTATGCAAATTCCCCTGTAATTATTGGGGTCTGATTTGTCTCCACTTTTGTGGATAGGGGAGATGAGCCCTTGGTTCCAGACATCAGGGAAGCAGCCAGAAGTTAAAACCATGTTGAACAATTTAAGCACAGCATTTTGCAACTCAGGTGTGCTGTTTTTCAGCATTTCATTTCTGATGTTGTTTTAGCCAAATGTGAGTGGTACCTTTTTTAATTTCATTCAGTGCTAAGTCCTGCTTATGCCAAATGATGATTCCACCTGAGTCTCGGCCCAGGGAGAGGTGGAGAGGCGAGAGAGAGAGAGAGAGAGAGAGAGAGAGAGAGAGAGAGAGAGACAGACAGAGAGACAGACAGAGGGAGAGAGAGAGAGAGAGAGAGAGAGAGAGAGAGAGAGATGTGCAGACTCAGTGAGCATAGCCTTGCTATTGAGAAAGGCCGCTGTAGGCAGACATGGCTCTCAAGAGAAGACAGGCTATGTGCTCACTGCCCACAAAATGAGGTGGAAACTGATCTGCACTTCCTAACCAGGGGTAATAGCTATATACAGAGAGTACCAGTACCAGATCAATGTGCAGGGTAATAGCTATATACAGAGAGTACCAGATCAATGTGCAGGGGTAATAGCTATATACAGAGAGTACCAGTACCAGATCAATGTGCAGGGTAATAGCTATATACAGAGAGTACCAGATCAATGTGCAGGGGTAATAGCTATATACAGAGAGTACCAGTACCAGATCAATGTGCAGGGGTAATAGCTATATACAGAGAGTACCAGATCAATGTGCAGGGGTAATAGCTATATACATACAGTGTCTCCTGACCCCTCCTGTCTCAGCCTCCAGTATTTATGTTGCAGTAGTTCATGTGTCGGGGGGCTAGGGTCAGTTTATTACATCTGGAGTACTTCTCCTGTCCTATTCGGTGTCCTGTGTGAATCTAAGTGTGCGTTCTCTAATTCTCTCCTTCTCTCTTTCTTTCTCTCTCTCGGAGGACCTGAGCCCTAGGACCATGCCCCAGGACTACCTGACATGATGACTCCTTGCTGTCCCCAGTCCACCTGGCCGTGCTGCTGCTCCAGTTTCAACTGTTCTGCCTTATTATTATTCGACCATGCTGGTCATTTATGAACATTTGAACATCTTGGCCATGTTCTGTTATAATCTCCACCCGGCACAGCCAGAAGAGGACTGGCCACCCCACATATGCTCTCTCTAATTCTCTCTTTCTTTCTCTCTCTCGGAGGACCTGAGCCCTAGGACCATGCCCCAGGAATACCTGACATGATGAGTCCTTGCTGTCCCCAGTCCACCTGACCGTGCTGCTGCTCCAGTTTCAACTGTTCTGCCTTATTATTATTCGACCATGCTGGTCATTTATGAACATTTGAACATTTGGCCATGTTCTGTTATAATCTCCACCCGGCACAGCCAGAAGAGGATTGGCCACCCCACATAGCCTGGTTCCTCTCTAGGTTTCTTCCTAGGTTTTGGCCTTTCTAGGGAGTTTTTCCTAGCCACCGTGCTTCTACACCTGCATTGCTTGCTGTTTGGGGTTTTAGGCTGGGTTTCTGTACAGCACTTTGAGATATCAGCTGATGTACGAAGGTCTATATCAATACATTTGATTTGATTTGATTTGGTGTTGGAGTCGTGTGTCGCCACACAGCCGTGGATGAACAGGAAGTACAGGGTGGTACTGTATCTCCCATATCCCCTCGTTCACCGCCCCTTCTAACTCCCTCTTACCCCTCATAACTAGAGCCTGATTCAGGCCACGACACCACCATATTTCAGTAGAGGCCGTTAGACAGCCAATGAAATGGGGGTATTTGGAGGCTCCATCATAACACGTTAGCGTTATGGGCCTGATGAGGGGCCCTGGGGAGAGGGCTCTCCTCACTATGTACAGACATAAATACATAGATGATGGGGAACACAGGGAACTGGAAGGCAAGCTAGCAGCATAGGTCAGCTAGGGTTAGGGTTGGAGGTTAGGGTCGGATGTTAAGGTTGGGGTTGGGGTTGGGGTTGGAGCTAGTGTTAGGGTAGGGGCTGGGGCTGGGGCTGGGACTGGGACTGGGACTGGGGCTGGAGATAGAGCTGGGGCTGGAGCTAGGTTAAGGTTAAGGTTAAGGTGAAGATGGCTTGTTGATCCCTGTGAATGGAAGTTGTTGGAACTATTGGTTGCCATGTTTACTTCCTGGAAGTTGGAAGACAATGACAGCATTATATCTCTTCTAAACGCTTGTAAAGAAAAATAGTTTGATTGCCTTGTCTTTTCTAACCAAGAGTAAAACTACCACAGAGAGGCCTAACATTAATTATAGTAAGTGACAGTAGGTTATTCTGACAGCACCAGAGAGGCAGACAGAAAAGTAAACACAGAAAACGTAACAGTGAGTGAGATAGAGAGAGAGGAGGAAATATGTTGCAGCAGCCCGGGACATCGTTTACCCCAAAGGATGAATAGGATTACCATAGCCCCAAAAGATAGAGGCTGCATCTCAAATGGCACCCTATTTACTGTACAGTACACTTCTTTTGACAAGGGCCCATAGGGCTCCCAAAGGGCTCTGGGTAAAAAGTAGTGCACTATAAAGGGAATATGGTGCCACTTAGGAGGCAGTCAGATATCTTCTCTGGCCCTGTGAATAGTGAAAAAATGTTAGGCCAAAAAAGGCAATTCCAGAGTTAATTAGAGAGGAGTTTCCCATCTGGCCTCCGACTGCAGAGGGTAAAATAAACAATGTGCTGCTCGCCGATAAAAACCGACTGGCTCCATTTGTCGTTGTTTTTTCCCCAGATTATTGGACTGGATGGTTCTTTTGTTTTTTTTCTCAGTCTCAGAGTTCAATGATGGGTTGATTGTTTCATTAATCCAATTATGTTGGATTTAACAATCTGGCCATCTGGCCACTAAAAGTATATGTATAAATTTAACCTCAATATTCTCCCAGAACCTGTCAGAGCAGTGGAGACCAAGTATCATTATGATGTTTCCATAATAAATCAGTATAAATCCATGTAAATATACGTACATTAACATAGTACAACTCGATCCAAATGAGCATTAAATTATTTGCAACCGGTACAGCACCACCTAAAGTTTGGGTGATGAAATTGCAGAAAGGCTGGCTTTGGTTGAAACAAATACAACATCCTGAAACTGAAAATAATAATCAAGAATGCACTTGACAATTTTCCCTATATTGGTAATGGCTGGGGGTAGGGGTCTGTGTTTCTGTATTGGAAATGGCTGGGGGTAGGGGTCTGTGTTTCTCTATTGGTAATGGCAGGGGGAGGGGTCTGACTTTCTGTATTGGTTATGGCTGGGGGTAGGGGTCTGTGTTTCTCTATTGGTAATGGCAGGGGGAGGGGTCTGATTTTCTGTATTGGTTATGGCTGGGGGTAGGGGTCTGTGTTTCTCTATTGGTAATGGCAGGGGGAGGGGTCTGATTTTCTGTATTGGAAATGGCTGGGGGAAGGGGTCTGTGTTTCTGTATTGGTAATGGCAGGGGGAGGGGTCTGACTTTCTGTATTGGTTATGGCTGGGGGTAGGGGTCTGTGTTTCTGTATTGGTAATGGCTGGGGGAAGGGGTCTGTGTTTCTGTATTGGTAATGGCTGGGGGAAGGGGTCTGTGTTTCTGTATTGGTAATGGCAGGGGGAGGGGTCTGACTTTCTGTATTGGTTATGGCTGGGGGAAGGGGTCTGTGTTTCTGTATTGGTAATGGCTGGGGGAAGGGGTCTGTGTTTCTGTATTGGTAATGGCTGGGGGAAGGGGTCTGTGTTTCTGTATTGGTAATGGCAGGGGGTAGGGGTCTGTGTTTCTGTATTGGTTATGGCTGGGGGTAGGGGTCTGTGTTTCTGTATTGGTAATGGCAGGGGGTAGGGGTCTGTGTTTCTCTATTGGAAATGGCAGGGGGAGGGGTCTGATTTTCTGTATTGGTTATGGCTGGGGGTAGGGGTCTGTGTTTCTGTATAGGTAATGGCTGGGGGTAGGGGTCTGTGTGTCTGTATTGTAATGGCTGGGTGAAGGGGTCTGTGTTTCTGTAATGGTAATGGCTGGGGAAGGGGTCTGTGTGTCTGTATTGTAATGGCTGGGGGAAAGGGTCTGTGTGTCTGTATTGGTATTGGTAATGGCTGGGGGTAGGGGTCTGTGTGTCTGTATTGGTAATGGCTGGGGAAGGGGTCTGTGTGTCTGTATTGGTAATGGCTGGGGAAGGGGTCTGTGTGTCTGTATTGTAATGGCTGGGTGAAGGGGTCTGTGTGTCTGTATTGGTATTGGTAATGGCTGGGGAAGGGGTCTGGGTTTCTGTATTGGTAATGGCTGGGGAAGGGGTCTGTGTGTCTGTATTGGTAATGTCTGGGGGTAGGGGACTGTGTGTCTGTATTGGTAATGGTAATGGCTGGGGAAGGGGTTTGTGTTTCTGTATTGGTTATGGCTGGGGAAGGGGTCTGTGTTTCTGTATTGGTAATGGCTGGGGAAGGGGTCTGTGTGTCTGTATTGGTAATGGCTGGGGGAAGGGGTCTGTGTGTCTGTATTGGTAATGGCTGGGGAAGGGGTCTGTGTTTCTGTATTGGTAATGGCTGGGGAAGGGGTCTGTGTGTCTGTATTGGTAATGGCTGGGGAAGGGGTCTGTGTTTCTGTATTGGTAATGGCTGGGGGAAGGGGTCTGTGTGTCTGTATTGGTAATGGCTGGGGAAGGGGTCTGTGTTTCTGTATTGGTAATGGCTGGGGAAGGGGTCTGTGTTTCTGTATTGGTAATGGCTGGGGAAGGGGTCTGTTTGTCTGTATTGGTAATGGCTGGGGAAGGGGTCTGTGTTTCTGTATTGGTAATGGTAATGGCTGGGGAAGGGGTCTGTGTGTCTGTATTGGTAATGGCTGGGGGAAGGGGTCTGTGTGTCTGTATTGGTTTGGTTCTGTGTTTCTGTATTGGTTATGGCTGGGGGAAGGGGTCTGTGTTTCTCCATTGGTAATGGCTGGGGGAAGGGGTCTGTGTGTCTGTATTGGTAATGGCTGGGGGAAAGGGTCTGTGTTTCTGTATTGGTAATGGCTGGGGGAAGGGGTCTGTGTGTCTGTATTGGTAATGGCTGGGGGAAAGGGTCTGTGTGTCTGTATTGGTAATGGCTGGGGGAAGGGGTCTGTGTTTCTGTGTTGGTAATGGCTGGGGGAAGGGGTCTGTGTGTCTGTATTGGTTTGGTTCTGTGTGTCTGTATTGGTAATGGCTGGGGGAAGGGGTCTGTGTGTCTGTATTGGTAATGGCTGGGGGTAGGTTTCTGTGTTTCCGAATTGGTTTGGTTCTGTGTTTCTGTATTGTAATGGCTGGGGGAAGGGGTCTGTGTTTCTCTATTGGTAATGCTGGGGAAGGGGTCTGTGTTTCTGTATTGGTAATGGCTGGGGGTAGGGGTCTGTGTTTCTCTATTGGTAATGGCTGGGGGTAGGGGTCTGTGTTTCTGTATTGGTAATGGCTGGGGAAGGGGTCTGTGTGTCTGTATTGTAATGGCTGGGGGTAGGGGTCTGTGTTTCTGTATTGGTAATGGCTGGGGAAGGGGTCTGTGTTTCTGTATTGGTAATGGCTGGGGAAGGGGTCTGTGTTTCTGTATTGGTAATGGCTGGGGAAGGGGTCTGTGTGTCTGTATTGGTAATGCCTGGGGGAAGGGGTCTGTGTGTCTGTATTGGTAATGGCTGGGGGAAGGGGTCTGTGTTTCTCTATTGGTAATGGCTGGGGGAAGGGGTCTGTGTGTCTGTATTGGTTTGGTTCTGTGTGTCTGTATTGGTAATGGCTGGGGGAAGGGGTCTGTGTTTCTGTATTGGTAATGGCTGGGGGTAGGGGTCTGTGTGTCTGTATTGGTAATGGCTGGGGGAAGGGGTCTGTGTGTCTGTATTGGTTTGGTTCTGTGTGTCTGTATTGGTAATGTCTGGGGGAAGGGGTCTGTGTGTCTGTATTGGTAATGGCTGGGGGTAGGGTTCTGTGTTTCTGTATTGGTTTGGTTCTGTGTTTCTGTATTGTAATGGCTGGGGGAAGGGGTCTGTGTTTCTCTATTGGTAATGGCTGTGGAAGGGTTCTGTGTTTCTGTATTGGTAATGGCTGGGGGTAGGGGTCTGTGTTTCTCTATTGGTAATGGCTGGGGGAAGGGGTCTGTGTTTCTGTATTGTAATGGCTGGGGGAAGGGGTCTGTGTTTCTGTATTGGTAATGGCTGGGGGTAGGGGTAAGTGTGTCTGTATTGGTAATGGCTGGGGGAAAGAGTCTGTGTGTCTGTATTGGTAATGGCTGGGGGTATGGGTCTGTGTTTCTGTATTGGTAATGGCTGGGGGTAGGGGTAAGTGTGTCTGTATTGGTAATGGCTGGGGGAAAGGGTCTGTGTGTCTGTATTGGTAATCGCTGGGGGTAGGGGTCTGTGTGTCTGTATTGGTTTGGTTCTGTGTGTCTGTATTGTAATGGCTGGGGGAAGGGGTCTGTGTTTCTGTATTGGTAATGGCTGGGGGTAGCGGTCTGTGATCTGTATTGGTAATGGCTGGGGGTAGGGGTCTGTGTTTCTGTATTGGTAATGGCTGGGGAAGGGGTCTGTGTTTCTGTATTGGTAATGGCTGGGGGAAGGGGTCTGTGTGTCTGTATTGGTAATGGCTGGGGGAAGGGGTCTGTGTTTCTCTATTGGTAATGGCTGGGGGAAGGGGTCTGTGTGTCTGTATTGGTTTGGTTCTGTGTGTCTGTATTGGTAATGGCTGGGGGAAGGGGTCTGTGTTTCTGTATTGGTAATGGCTGGGGGTAGGTTTCTGTGTTTCTGTATTGGTTTGGTTCTGTGTTTCTGTATTATAATGGCTGGGGGAAGGGGTCTGTGTTTCTCTATTGGTAATGGCTGGGGGAAGGGGTCTGTGTGTCTGTATTGGTTTGGTTCTGTGTGTCTGTATTGGTAATGGCTGGGGGAAGGGGTCTGTGTTTCTGTATTGGTAATGGCTGGGGGAAGGGGTCTGTGTTTCTGTATTGGTTTGGTTCTGTGTTTCTGTATTGTAATGGCTGGGGGAAGGGGTCTGTGTTTCTCTATTGGTAATGCTGGGGAATGGGTCTGTGTTTCTGTATTGGTAATGGTTGGGGGTAGGGGTCTGTGTTTCTCTATTGGTAATGGCTGGGGGAAGGGGTCTGTGTTTCTGTATTGTAATGGCTGGGGGAAGGGGTCTGTGTTTCTGTATTGGTAATGGCTGGGGGTAGGGGTAAGTGTGTCTGTATTGGTAATGGCTGGGGGAAAGAGTCTGTGTGTCTGTATTGGTAATGGCTGGGGGTAGGGGTCTGTGTTTCTGTATTGGTAATGGCTGGGGGTAGGGGTAAGTGTGTCTGTATTGGTAATGGCTGGGGGAAAGGGTCTGTGTGTCTGTATTGGTAATGGCTGGGGGAAGGGGTCTGTGTTTCTGTATTGTTAATGGCTGGGGGTAGGGGCCTGTGTTTCTGTATTGGTAATGGCTGGGGAAGGGGTCTGTGTTTCTGTATTGGTAATGGCTGGGGGAAGGGGTCTGTGTGTCTGTATTGGTAATGGCTGGGGGAAGGGGTCTGTGTTTCTCTATTGGTAATGGCTGGGGAAGGGGTCTGTGTTTCTGTATTGGTTTGGTTCTGTGTGTCTGTATTGGTATGGGCTGGGGGAAGGGGTCTGTGTTTCTGTATTGGTAATGGCTGGGGGTAGGGGTCTGTGTGTCTGTATTGGTAATGGCTGGGGGAAGGGGTCTGTTTGTCTGTATTGGTTTGGTTCTGTGTGTCTGTATTGGTAATGTATGGGGCAAGGGGTCTGTGTGTCTGTATTGGTAATGGCTGGGGGTAGGGTTCTGTGTTTCTGTATTGGTTTGGTTCTGTGTTTCTGTATTGTAATGGCTGGGGGAAGGGGTCTGTGTTTCTGTATTGGTAATGGCTGGGGGTAGGGGTCTGTGTTTCTGTATTGGTAATGGCTGGGGGTAGGGGTAAGTGTGTCTGTATTGGTAATGGCTGGGGGAAAGAGTCTGTGTGTCTGTATTGGTAATGGCTGGGGGTAGGGGTCTGTGTTTCTGTATTGGTAATGGCTGGGGGTAGGGGTAAGTGTGTCTGTATTGGTAATGGCTGGGGGAAAGGGTCTGTGTGTCTGTATTGGTAATGGCTGGGGGTAGGGGTCTGTGTGTCTGTATTGGTTTGGTTCTGTGTGTCTGTATTGTAATGGCTGGGGGAAGGGGTCTGTGTTTCTGTATTGGTAATGGCTGGGGGTAGCGGTCTGTGATCTGTATTGGTAATGGCTGGGGGTAGGGTTCTGATATTCTGTATTGGTTTGGTTCTGTGATTCTGTATTGTATTTCCACAGACCCCTATGTAATGTAAACTGTTACTCCATCTAGCCTGACTAGAAAGCATTCCAGAGAAGAGAGAATAGGATGACAGAATTCTCAGACCGTTACTTTGACAAAGACATGTTCCCGTTGAAATAATCTGCATTGTAGATCTTTTCAAGGTAACACAGTCTGTGATTTAGAGAAACGCACTGCATGAGATGAGGAGGTTGTTCCTGTTTCTCATGCTCTGTCATCCTGATTACAATTCTGTCTCTGTGAGGAGGAAGAAGAAGAAGATGAAGATGAAGAAGAACAAGAAACAGAGTAACAAGAAGATCCTCAAGTACAGTTGGATATTTTACTATGTTAATTTACTCTTTAGATTCTGATGTTACATATTCACTGGCAACTTTCCAATATCCACAGTAGCATATCACTTAGAATAAATCAATGTTTTTGGGAATGCATCCTAAGTGCTGTACTAGCGTAGACACTGGAAGACAGCCAGCCAGCAGAATCACTTCAACCCCAGAGTTAAAGCAGCCTCACTCGTCAGTATCTAGTATGGCAGGGAGTGTTACATGATCACCCTGTTTCCAGTCTCTCCAGTCTCTCTCTCTAACTCTCCAGTCTCTCAGTCTCTCTCTCAAACTGTCCAGTCTCTCAGTCTCTCTCTCTAACTCTCCAGTCTCTCAGTCTCTCTCTCACACTCTCCAGTCTCTCAGTCTCTCTCTCTAACTCTCCAGTCTCTCAGTCTCTCTCTCTATCTCACCAGTCTCTCAGTCTCTCTCTCTAACTCTCCAGTCTCTCAGTCTCTCTCTCTATCTCAACAGTCTCTCAGTCTCTCTCTCTAACTCTCTAGTCTTTCAGTCTCTCTCTCTAACTCGCCAGTCTCTCACTCTCTAACTCTCCAGTCTCTCAGTCTCTCTCTCTCTCTCTCTCTCTCTCTCTCTCCAGTCTCTCAGTCTCTCTCTCTAACTCTCTAGTCTCTCAGTATCTCAGTCTCTCTCTCTAACTCGCCAGTCTCTCTCTCTCTCCAGTCTCTCAGTCTCTCTCTCTCTCCAGTCTCTCAGTCTCTCTCTCTATCTCTCCAGTCTCTCAGTCTCTCTCTCTAACTCTCCAGTATCTCAGTCTCTCTCTCTAACAATCTAGTATCTCAGTCTGTCAGTCTCTCTCTCTAACTCTCCAGTCTCTCAGTCTCTCTCGCTAACTCTACAGTCTCTCAGTCTCTCTCTCTCTCTCTGTCTCTCCAGTCTCTCAGTCTCTCTCTCTATCTCTCCAGTCTCTCAGTTTCTCTCTCTAACTCTCCAGTCTCACTGTCTCTCAGTCTCTCTCTCTAACTCTCCAGTCTCTCAGTCTCTCTCTCTAACTCCCAGTCTCTCAGTCTCTCTCTCTAACTCTCCAGTCTCTCAGTCTCTCTATCAAACTTTCCAGTCTCTCAGTCTCTCTCTCAAACTCTCCAGTCTCTCAGTCTCTCTCTCTAACTCTCCAGTCTCTCAGTCTCTCTCTAACTCTCCAGTCTCTCAGTATCTCTCTCTCTCTAACTCTCCAGTCTCTCAGTCTCTCTCTCTAACTCTCCAGTCTCTCAGTCTCTAACACTCCAGTCTCTCAATCTAACTCTCCAGTCTTTCAGTCTCTCTCTCTCTAACTCTCCAGTCTCTCAGTCTCTCTGTCTATCTCTCCAGTCTCTAAGTCTCTCTCTCTATCTCTCCAGTCTCTGTCTCTCTCTCTAATTCTCCAGACTCTCAGTCTCTCAGACTCTCTCTCTAACTCTCCAGTCTCTCAGTCTCTCTCTCTAACTCTCCAGTCTCTCAGTCTCTCTCTCTAACTCTCCAGTCTCTCAGTCTGTCTCTCTAACTCTCCAGTCTCTCTCTCTCTCTCTATCTCACCAGTCTCTCAGTCTCTCTCTATAACTCTCCAGTCTATCAGTCTCTCTCTCTAACTCGAAAGTCTCTCAGTCTCTAACTCTCCAGTCTCTCAGCCTCTCTCTCTATCTCTCCAGTCTCTCAGTCTCTCTCTCTAACTCTACAGTATCTCAGTCTCTCTCTCTAACTCTCCAGTCTCTCAGTCTCTCTCTTTCTAACTCTCTAGTCTCTCAGTCTCTCTCTCTAAGTCTTCAGTCTCTCAGTCTCTCTCTCTAAGTCTTCAGTCTCTCAGTCTCTCTCTCTAACTCTCCAGTCTCTCAGTCACTCTCTCTAACTCTCCAGTCTCTCTCTCTCTCTCTCTCTCTCTTTCTCTCGCTCTCTCTCTCTCTCTCTCTCTCTCTCTCTCGTAGACTACTACCATACAGTATGTTGTAGACTACTACTATACAGTAACATGTAGACTACTACTATACAGTATGTTGTAGACTACTACTATACAGTAACATGTAGACTACTGCTATACAGTATGTTGTAGACTACTACTATACTTTATGTTGTAGACTACTACTATACAGTATGTTGTAGACTACTACTATACTTTATGTTGTAGACTACTACTATACAGTAACGTAGACTACTACTATACAGTAACATGTAGACTACTACTGTACAGTAACATGTAGACTACTACTGTACAGTAACATGTAGACTACTACTATACTTTATGTTGTAGACTACTACTATACAGTAACATGTAGACTACTGCTATACAGTATGTTGTAGACTACTACTATACAGTAACATGTAGACTACTGCTATACAGTATGTTGTAGACTACTACTATACAGTAACATGTAGACTACTGCTATACAGTATGTTGTAGACTACTACTATACAGTAACATGTAGACTACTGCTATACAGTATGTTGTAGACTACTACTATACAGTAACATGTAGACTACTGCTATACAGTATGTTGTAGACTACTACTATACTTTATGTTGTAGACTACTACTATACAGTATGTTGTAGACTACTACTATACTTTATGTTGTAGACTACTACTATACAGTAACGTAGACTACTACTATACAGTAACATGTAGACTACTACTATACAGTAACATGTAGACTACTACTGTACAGTAACATGTAGACTACTACTGTACAGTAACATGTAGACTACTGCTATACAGTAACATGTAGACTACTACTAAACAGTAACATGTAGACTACTACTATACAGTAACATGTAGACTACTACTATACAGTAACGTAGACTACTACTATACAGTAACATGTAGACTACTACTATACAGTAACATGTAGACTACTACTATACAGTAACGTAGACTACTACTATACAGTAACATGTAGACTACTGCTATACAGTAACATGTAGACTACTACTATACAGTAACATGTAGACTACTACTATACAGTATGTTGTAGACTACTACTATACAGTAACATGTAGACTACTACTATACAGTATGTTGTAGACTACTACTATACAGTAACATGTAGACTACTACTATACAGTATGTTGTAGACTACTGCTATACACTAACATGTAGACTACTACTATACAGTAACGTAGACTACTACTATACAGTAACATGTAGACTACTACTATACAGTAACATGTAGACTACTACTATACAGTATGTTGTAGACTACTGCTATACAGTAACATGTAGACTACTACTATACAGTAACGTAGACTACTACTATACAGTAACATGTAGACTACTGATATACAGTAACATGTAGACTACTACTATACAGTATGTTGTAGACTACTACTATACAGTAACATGTAGACTACTGCTATGTAGTAACATGTAGACTACTACTATACAGTAACGTAGACTACTGCTATACAGTAACATGTAGACTACTACTAAACAGTAACATGTAGACTACTACTATACAGTAACGTAGACTACTGCTATACAGTAACATGTAGACTACTACTATACAGTAACATGTAGACTACTACTATACAGTAACATGTAGACTACTACTATACAGTAACATGTAGACTACTACTATACAGTATGTTGTAGACTACTGCTATACAGTAACATGTAGACTACTACTATACAGTAACGTAGACTACTACTATACAGTAACATGTAGACTACTGATATACAGTAACATGTAGACTACTACTATACAGTATGTTGTAGACTACTACTATACAGTAACATGTAGACTACTGCTATGTAGTAACATGTAGACTACTACTATACAGTAACGTAGACTACTGCTATACAGTAACATGTAGACTACTACTAAACAGTAACATGTAGACTACTACTATACAGTAACGTAGACTACTGCTATACAGTAACATGTAGACTACTACTATACAGTAACATGTAGACTACTACTATACAGTAACCTAGGCTACTACTATACAGTAACATGTAGACTACTACTATACAGTAACATGTAGACTACTACTAAACAGTAACATGTAGACTACTACTATACAGTAACATGTAGACTACTACTATTCAGTAACATGTAGACTACTACTATACAGTAACATGTAGACTACTACTATACAGTAACATGTAGACTACTACTATAAAGTAACATGTAGACTACTTCTGTACAGTAACATGTAGACTACTACTCTACAGTATGTTGTAGACTACTACTATACAGAAATGTAGACTACTACTATACAGTAACATGTAGACTACTACTGTACAGTAACATGTAGACTACTACTATACAGTAACATGTAGACTACTACTATACAGTATGTTGTAGACTACTACTATACAGAAATGTAGACTACTACTATACAGTAACGTAGACTACTACTTTACAGTTTCATGTAGACTACTACTATACAGTAACATGTAGACTACTACTATACAGTAACATGTAGACTACTACTGTACAGTAACATGTAGACTACTGCTATACAGTAACATGTAGACTACTGCTATACAGTAACATGTAGACTACTACTATACAGTAACATGTAGACTACTGCTATACAGTAACATGTAGACTACTACTATACAGTAACATGTAGACTACTGCTATACAGTAACATGTAGACTACTACTATACAGTAACATGTAGACTACTACTATACAGTAACATGTAGACTACTGCTATACAGTAACATGTAGACTACTACTATACAGTAACACGTAGACTACTACAGTACAGTAACATAGACTACTACTATACTGTCAGATTAACACTCCAAACTGCCTACCCGGGCACTCGGAGGCACCTGCATGGTCCTAAAGCACACCTTTTCCTAATGTTGTGTCACATTCCAAGCAGCTCCCATGTGGTGCATTGGTCTAAGGCACTGCATCTCAGTGCTAGAGATATCACTACAGACACAACCGGCTGTGATTGGGAGTCCCTTAGGGCACGCACAATTGGCCCGGTGTGGGCCGTCATTGTACGTAACAATTTGTTTTTAACTGAATTTCGTGAAAGTTGCACCCCTGGTCAGATGTAAGGTCTACGGTAACGTGGTAGAGAACTCATGGAGTCTGCATACATACAGTACACACTGTACATTGAGAGCTAATCCTAGGCCGCTCCAGGGCAAGAGGGCTCTAGGTCTCTAGTCTAGAAGATACTCTCTCCATTTCCGCTCATGTAAGGTCTTTATGAATGAAAGTTACAGTCACATTTCATTATGGGAAAGTTAGAGATGTGCACGTCGTGTGACTGGGCTCTACAGTGCTCCAGAGGAGTTGGCTTTTCATTTTCTGAGGCAGAGTTCTTGGCAGAGCCTGCCTGACATGATAACCCCTAAAATGATAACCCCTGATATGATAACCCCTGATGTGATAACCCCTGATATGATAACCCCTGATGTGATAACCCCTGATGTGATAACCCCTGATATGATAACCCCTGATATGATAACCCCTGATATGATAACACCTTATATGATAACCCCTAAAGTGATAACCCCTGATATGATAACCCCTGATGTGATAACCCCTGATATGATAACCCCTGATGTGATAACCCCTGATATGATAACCCCTGATATGATAACCCCTGATATGATAACCCCTGAAATGATAACCCCTGATATGATAACCCCTGATATGATAACCCCTGATATGATAACCCCTGATATGATAACCCCTGATGTGATAACCCCTGATATGATAACCCCTGATGTGATAACCCCTGATATGATAACCCCTGATATGATAACCCCTGATATGATAACCCCTGATATGATAACCCCTGATATGATAACCCCTGATATGATAACCCCTGATGTGATAACCCCTGATATGATAACACCTTATATGATAACCCATGTGCTCTCATGCAATGACTGCGTCGTATTCCTTACATTGTGCATTACTTTAGTAGAATCAAATCGAATCAATTAAAATGTTATTTGTGACATGTGCCGAGTATCACAGGTGTAGGTACACAACGTGAAATACTTACTTTTGAGCCCTTAACCAGCAATGCAGCTTTATAAAGTAAGTAAAAAAAATGTGCTAAAGTAAGGGGCAAATAGTAACACAGTAAAAGAACATTAACGAGGCTGGTGTTCAGTCCCAGGGTCCTTCGCTTAGTGATGAGCTTCGAGGGCTCTATGGTGTTGAACGCTGAGCTGTAGCCAATGAACAGAATTCTCACTTAGGTGTTCCTTTTGTCCAGGTGGGAAAGGGCAGTGCGGAGTGCAAAATAGATTGCATCATCTGTGGATCTGTTGCGGCGGTATGCAAATTGGTGTGACGTGTCGCACCACAGTAGCCCAGTGTACAGTAGACCTGGTGTACAGTAGCCCTGGTGTACAGTAGCCCTGGTGTACAGTAGCCCAGTGTACAGTAGCCCGGTGTACAGTAGCCCAGTGTACAGTAGCCCGGTGTACAGTAGCCCAGTGTACAGTAGCCCTGGTGTACAGTGGCCCAGTGTACAGTAGCCTAGTATACAGTAGCCCAGTGTACAGTAGCCCTGGTGTACAGTAGACCTGGTGTACAGTAGCCCTGGTGTACAGTAGCCCAGTGTACAGTAGCCCAGTGTACAGTAGACCTGGTGTACCGTAGACCAGGTGTACAGTAGCCTGGTGTACAGTAGCCCAGTGTACAGTGGCCCTGGTGTACAGTAGACCTGGTGGACAGTAGCCCTGGTATACAGTGGCCCAGTGTACAGTAGACCTGGTGTACAGTAGCCCTGGTGTACAGTAGCCCAGTGTACAGTAGCCCAGTGTACAGTAGACCTGGTGTACAGTAGCCCTGGTGTACAGTGGCCCAGTGTACAGTAGACCTGGTGTACAGTAGCCCTGGTGTACAGTAGCCCAGTGTACAGTAGCCCAGTGTACAGTAGCCCTGGTGCACAGTAGCCCAGTGTACAGTAGACCTGGTGTACAGTAGCCCTGGTGTACAGTAGACCTGGTGTACAGTGGCCCTGGTGTACAGTAGCCCAGTGTACGGTAGCAGAGTGTACAGTAGCCCAGTGTACAGTAGACCTGGTATACAGTAGCCCTGGTGTACAGTAGACCTGGTGTACAGTGGCCCTGGTGTACAGTAGCCCAGTGTACAGTAGACCTGGTGTACAGTAGCCCAGTGTACAGTAGCCCAGTGTACAGTAGACCTGGTGTACAGTAGCCCTGGTGTACAGTAGACCTGGTGTACAGTGGCCCTGGTGTACAGTAGCCCAGTGTACAGTAGCCCAGTGTACAGTAGCCCAGTGTACAGTAGACCTGGTGTACAGTAGCCCAGTGTACAGTAGCCCAGTGTACAGTAGACCTGGTGTACAGTAGCCCAGTGTACAGTAGCCCAGTGTACAGTAGACCCAGTGTACAGTAGACCTGGTGTACAGTGGCCCTGGTACTGACCTCGCATTCCACAGATCTAATGATATACATTTGTTCTGTTTAGTTCATTTGCCGATTTTTAAAACTACATACAGTGTGATTACTGCACACACACACAGCGTGAATACAGCACCGACACACACACGCACACACACACACACACACACACACACACACACACACACACACACACACACACACACACACACACACACACACACACACACACACACACACACACACAGTGTAAATACAGCACACCCATCCAAGGAACGTTCTGACGTAAGGGGAGAGAGAGATCCTGGCAGAGGAGAGGAGAGGAAGCTGTAGCTAATTTCACGCTCAGTATTTTCCTGCCATGCAACGCTAATTTCCCATTCAGTCTGAGTGATGAAATATGTGCCCTGTGATCCCTGGTTGCCGCCAAGGCCCAGAACGCATCCCAAATGGCACCCTATCTCCTATATAGTGCACTACTTTTGACCAGGCAACGTAGGGAATAGGGTACCATTTGGGACGGACACACTGAGATATCTTCACATGGGGATTCCTTCCTCTCAAATCTATATTAGTGCCCTTTTCATACAGGCGTCCTAATTCCCAGAGAAGCCAGACTAAACCATGCGGGAGAGAGTAGTAGAGGTTTAATTTGCTCACTTCGCGCTTTCTCCCAATCCCCGAGTGACACTGCGATGTTCACTAAGTGTACAATACATTAAGAACACCTTACTAATGTTGCATTGCACGTATGTAGCCAAGTTAAGCTGCTGCTCATGTTGGTATCTGTTCTGGTGGTGCAAAAGCCATGACAGGGAGACATAGTGGAGTCGTAACGCGCGTGTAAGCAGTTGCTCCCGACACCACTTGGTACACTACAGCATCCAGTGAGAGAAGCTTTTGGCCACTACAGTGAAAACGATTCACTTTGTTAAAGCAAGGCCCCTGAACTCTGGTGTATGTTCTGCATTATGTAATGACATGGGCAGCGACCATGTAACGCTTTTACAACATACAGAACAGCTCTGGTTATCAAGGGGCAAAGTATTGACATGTTTTTTTTTTAATTGAGAGAGGAACTTAAAGTTTTTTTTACAGACCATAATTTTCACTAGTCTGACCGCTTGCATGATGAAGAGTTTCTCACATGACTGGCCTATCTGGGTGATGTTTTATCCTCGCCTGAATGATCTGAATCTAGGATTACAGGGACTCTCCGCAAATATATTCAATGTGCGGGACAAAATTGAGGCTAAGATTAAGAAGTTGGAGCTCTTCTCTGTCTGCATTAACAAGGACAACACACAGGTCTTTCCGTCATTGTATGATTTTTTTGTGTGCCTATGAACTCAAGCTTACGGACAACGTCAAATGTGATATAGCGAAGCACCTGAGTGAGTTGGGTGCGCAATTATGCAGGTACTTTGCCGAAATGGACGTCACTAACAACTGGATTCTTTATCCCTTTCGTGCCCTGCCTCCAGTCCACTTACTGATATCTGAACAAGAGAGTCTCATCGAAATTGCAACAAACGGTTCTGTAAATTGAATTTAATCAGAAGCTACTGACAGATTTCTGGATTGGGCTGCGCTCAGAGTATCCTGCCTTGGCAAATCGCACTGTTAAGATACTGATGCCCTTTCCAACCATGTACCTATTGTGAGAGTGGATTTCCGGCCCTCACTAGCATGAAAACTAAATACAGGCACAGACTGTGTGTGGAAAATGATTTAAGACTGAGACTCTCCAATACAACCCAACATTGCAGAGTTATGTGGATCCTTTCAAGCACATCCTTCTCATTAACCTGTGGTGAGATTATTCTCGCCTGAGTAGCCTCATTTCACTGCCAAAAATGTAATTAAACCATCTAGTGTTCAGCGATATAACACAATGTCAAATACAGGTAGCCTCGCCAAATAATTAACATCCGTCTGGGTTTCTGTATAGCACTTTGTGACATCGACTGATGTAAAAAGTGCTTTATGAATACATTTGATTGATTGATGGTGAGTTATTCACAATCAATTAACAAATAAGGTTTGTGAATAACTCACCATCAAAATGATTGATTATTATTATATTATTATTTGTGCCCTGGTCCTAATAAGAGCTCTTCATCACTTCCCATGAGCCGGGTTGTGACAAAAACTCATTCTTATGTTTAATTAATAAATGTATCATATGTGTGTGGCAGGCTTACAATAATGGCAAAAACAACATTTGAGAGTGCTCTGACCCTGGTGTTAGAGGGGGTACAGCTGGAGGTTGAATGTTTGAAGGGGTACGGGACTATAACAAGTTAGGGAACCACTGATCTACACTGATTGAAGTGGATTTAACCAGTGACATCAAAACGGGATCATAGCTTTCACCTGGATTCACCTGGTCAGTCTTTGTCATGTAAAAAGCAGGCGTTCCTAATGTTTTGTCCACTCAGGATAAATTACCATCATATTCCCCAGCGCTGTTCTGCTCTGCGATCACTCTCCAGGTGTAATGTTACTGTGAAATGTCAGGTAAACACAAAGCTCATTGTCTAAAACCCAAATATCTTTGTGAATACTTAACCTGCTATTCTAAAATACAAGGTAGGAGGACTACTACAGTAATGGATGCTGTCAGGTATACAAACACGAAAAAGCACAGCTGTGACGTCTTTGTCCTCGGAAACAAATAACAACGCGAATCATCCTAAACAACCAATCCTGAGCCGATACGGTCGCAGCTGTGGCCCTCCTCTCCTCCCCTCCTTCCTACTCTGCTCTCCCCTTCTCTCCTCCCCTCCCTCCTACTCTGCTCTCCCCTCCCCTCCTCACCTCCCCTCCCTCCTACTCTGCTCTCCCCTCCTCTCCTCCCTCCTACACTGCTCTCCCCTCCTCACCTCCCCTCCCTCCTACTCTGCTCTTCCCTCCTCTCCTCCCCTCCCTCCTACTCTGCTCACCCCTCCTCTCCTCCCCTCCCTCCTACTCTGCTCTCCCCTCCTCACCTCCCCTCCCTCCCTCCTACTCTGCTTTCCCCTCCTCTCCTCCTACTCTGCTCTCCCCTCCTCTCCTCCTACTCTGCTCTCCCCTCCTCTCCTCCTACTCTGCTCTCCCCTCCTCACCTCCCCTCCCTCCCTCCTAGTCTGCTCTCCCCTCCTCTCCTCCTACTCTGCTCTCCCCTCCTCACCTCCCCTCCCTCCCTCCTACTCTGCTCTCCCCTCCTCTCCTCCTACTCTGCTCTCCCCTACTCTCCTCCTACTCTGCTCTCCCCTCCTCACCTGTCAAAAGTGGTTACGGAGGAAGCCGCCCTCGCTTCGGTTGGTCCGACAGCTCATCTGGTAGCTGTGGAAACCAGAGGTGTCCCGAGGTGAACCAATGGCAGTGCCCGTTATGAAAATTGGGCGCCATGGGAGTGATAGAGGAGGGGTGAGGAGGGAGTGCGGGGTGTTGTGCGTGCATTGTGCGTGCATGCGTGAGTTCGAGGCACACGTAGAAACTTTTCCCTCATTGGTGGATTCCATCTAGTATACATCACACCATCTCAGTTGGCATAACAACAAATCGTCTTGTGTTGTGATTCTTCTGATCTAGAATGGAGAGCTGTCGACCCGATACCAGACTACCTTGTTAGCACCACATAGCACCATTAACTGTTACTTTCCTTGACAACATATGTGAGAGGAGAGGAGAGGAGAGGAGAAGAGAAGAGAAGAGAAGAGAAGAGAAGAGAAGAGAAGAGAAGAGAAGAGAAGAGAAGAGAAGAGAAGAGAAGAGAAGAGAAGAGAAGAGAAGAGAAGAGAAGAGAAGAGAAGAGAAGAGAAGAGAAGAGAAGAGAAGAGAAGAGAAGAAGAGAAGAGAAGAGAAGAGAAGAGAGGAGAGGAGAGGAGAGGAGAGGAGAGGAGAGGAGAGGAGAGGAGAGGAGAGGAGAGGAGAGGAGAGGAGAGGAGAAGGGAGGAGAGGAGAGGAGAGGAGTGTGGAGGGGAGGGGATAGGAGAGGAGAGTAGAGGAGAGGAGAGGAGAGGAGAGGAGAGGAGAGGAGAGGAGAGGAGAGGAGAGGAGAGGAGAGGAGAGGAGAGGAGAGGAGAGGAGAGGATGGACACGACACGACACGTCAGGAGATGAGTGCTCTCTCCTGTCAGAACACAGTTTTAACTCCTACTGGGCTGGAGATAGCAGGATTACTGTATCTGTTTAGGCGGAAGGTGGAGGTGACAGTGATCCAGTTCAGGGGCAGACTGGTCATCTGACATTTGGGCAAATGCCAGCTGGGCTAGTCTATTTTTAGCCTAGTGGGCCTGTCTAACTATTTTATTTTGGAAAATGATCATTGTCTGTTTCAGAATGGGGGTCTTGAGAGAAGAATTTACATGGTGTGGGGGCCTCAAGAACAAAAAAGAGCCGGTTTTCACTCAATTTCCTAATCGATACGGAAATTGTTTCGTCACTCCAAGGAGAGCATGTTAGGAGGTAAACGAGATGGCTAATTACAATGCTCTCAGCAAACATCGACAACCTTCCTTTTCCTCCCCTCATCTGCATTTACTCAGATCGCTGCTCTGCTTGCATTCACATAAACACGCATTGGTTTTCACACAGAGAGAGAGAGAGAGATGGTGTTCTGATAACCCCAGTTCATGCTATGGACTCCAGGGCCGGCCCTAGCCACTAAGTGACATAAGCCACCACTAGGGGGCCCTGTACCCATTTATTAGTAGTATTTTATATTGGAAACATTTTCAGGAACTCAGCCGGGCTCTCAACTTACTGTTCAGAGTTAGAATAGTAGAATAAATGAAGTGCAATTTAAATTTGTTTTTGCATCAGCAGTTTTTCACTTGTTATGTCACTGACAGTCATTCAATTATTCCATGTCAGCTACCATTTTTTTTAGATTGTTAAGTTAGTCTAGCCAGCTATCTAAACTTGCAGAATCATGGTTGAATTATCGGCTGGGCACGCAGAGTAATTTCATCTCCAAAGTGAATGGCCCTGTGGGTCACAGTGTGTCTGGGTGGATGGGTGGGTGGGTGGGTGGGTGGGTGGGTGGGTGGGTCTGTCTGTCTATCTGTCTGTCTGTCTGTCTGTCTGTCTGTCTGTCTGTCTGTCTGTCTGTCTGTCTGTCTGTCTGTCTGTCTGTCTGTCTGTCTGTCTGTCTGTCTGTCTGTCTGTCTGTCTGTCTGTCTGTCTGTCTGTCTGTCTGGCAGCATCTCTCTCTCTCTTCTCCTCCACAGGCTTTTGTAGCTAGAGGTTAGGTCTGGTCTTGTAGCTAGAGGTTAGGTCTGGTCTTGTAGCTAGAGGTTAGGTCTGGTCTTGTAGCTAGAGGTTAGGTCTGGTCTCGTAGCTAGAGGTTAGGTCTAGTCTTGTAGCTAGAGGTTAGGTCTGGTCTTGTAGCTAGAGGTTAGGTCTGGTCTTGTAGCTAGAGGTTAGGTCTGGTCTTGTAGCTAGAGGTTAGGTCTGGTCTTGTAGCTAGAGGTTAGGTCTAGTCTTGTAGCTAGAGGTTAGGTCTGGTCTTGTAGCTAGAGGTTAGGTCTAGTCTTGTAGCTAGAGGTTAGGTCTGGTCTTGTAGCTAGAGGTTAGGTCTGGTCTTGTAGCTAGAGGTTAGGTCTAGTCTTGTAGCTAGAGGTTAGGTCTGGTCTTGTAGCTAGAGGTTAGGTCTGGTCTTGTAGCTAGATGTTAGGTCTGGTCTTGTGGCTAGAGGTCTGGTCTGGTCTTGTACCTCCTCTCCTCATACACTATTGCTGTTTCTGACACACACACGCACACGCACACAGACACAGGGACAGACACCGACACAGACACAGACAGACACAGAGACAGACAGACACAGAGACAGACAGACACAGACACAGAGACAGACACGGACACAGGGACACAAGGACACAGGGACACAGGGACACAAGGACACAGGGACACAGGGACCTAGGGACACAGGGACACATAGAGACATAGACAGACACACAGAAACAGAAAGACATAGACAGACACCGACAGACACACATACCGACACAGACACAGACAGACACACAGACAGACACAGACACTGACAGACAGACACACAGACAGACACAGACACAGACACTGACAGACACCGACACAGACAGGCAGACAGACAGACAGACAGACAGACAGACAGACAGACAGACAGACAGACAGACAGACAGACAGACAGACAGACAGACAGACAGACAGAC
This sequence comes from Oncorhynchus mykiss, assembly GCF_013265735.2. Taxonomy (NCBI): domain Eukaryota; kingdom Metazoa; phylum Chordata; class Actinopteri; order Salmoniformes; family Salmonidae; genus Oncorhynchus; species Oncorhynchus mykiss. The sequence goes on from NC_048568.1 coordinate 37,135,863, forward strand.
AGACAGACAGACAGACAGACAGACAGAGCTGCTGTATTGATTTAGTCAAGTCTTGGTCATTTTGACAAAATTCAAATTTTTATAATTTTAATAATAATTTAGTCTTGTTATTGTCAAAATGACAAAAACAGTCGGCCATTTTAGTCAACTAGTAACATTTTAGTCGCATCACATTTGTATTGCCTCATTAACCTAGAGTAAACAAAAATCACTGACTTCCACATAAACAAACACACATAGTCCTGTTCTACCAACATGTTTTTCTGAATAACATCCTATTCTCTTCCCAACAGCAGAAATATGACAAACCTATATATGAATTATCAGTCCCACTTTATGTGAAGTGCATCTTATGGAGGCTTCATAAAGCATTCATATAGACTTCACAAGGACTACATAAATGGGTCACAAATCACCTCTAACAGTATGTCATGCTCTGTAAAGGAGTAAAACACATAAAACAAATACATTGATCGTTATGTCCCATTATGAACCTTTATAGAGCATGATATATGGTTAAAGATGATTTGTGAAGCATCTTTGTAGTGCTTATGAAGCCTATATGAATGCTTTATGAAGCGGGATCGACAATTCTTATTTAGGTTTGTCATATTTTTGAATTATCTGGCCATGTAAATTCCTAATTCAGTCTACATACACATTGCATAGAAAACAAACAAGAGAGAGAGAGAGAGAGAGAGAGGGAGAGAGTGAGGGAGGGAGGGAGGGAGGGAGGGAGACGGCGGCACAAGTTTTGGCGTAGTAGTATGGGTATGGTGTCAATTCCGATTCAAAGGTCAAACAGGCACGAGAAACATCATTGCGTGAGCAAACACTTGAGTTAAGAGAGAAGAACTGTGGTCGAGCGAGCAGAGGACAGGTGCCGCGAGCGCAGGCCAGCGTGTTGTGTTCAAATTAAACTTGAGAGCTTGCTAGTGTGACTTTCAGCCAGCAGAACTGCATTTCCGCCCGCAGTAAATTCATTTGAGAGCAGAGATTTTTGTTCGCCTGAAGAAATACTCTCTCACACCAATTTTTCCAGCGCTCCAAAATCTATTTTGCTCTGTTAACTGTTTACTGTAATTTTATCAATTCCAGTCCATTAACATGTAGCAGTCCACTGAAACACAATTGGTCAGGTTTTTGGACCAATCACCTCTTTACTGCTCTCTAACCAGAATTTTTACCATTGAGATGAAAAAGAAAACGGTGAAAGGTGAACGATGGCTGACAAAAATAAAGTAGTAAGTTCGATAGTTTTTCAGTGGAGAAACTAGCTAACCAACTAGCTAGCTAATCAACTCTGAATTCAATATTGAAATTGAAGTAGGCAGTTATTTAGTCTTATTTTATTAAAGCAGGCTATTGATGAGGCAAGCTAGTTGAACAACAGCTAGCTATGAAGCTAACTGCCTAACATTAACTAGCTAACAAATGTTTAGCCATGCAGTTTAACCAAAGCCAAAGTTACTACTATTGGTTAGAAAGATGGTTCTATACTGAATGTACAGTATGTGATAGTCATTGCTAAACAATATGAGTAGCGTAGGTAAGGTATAAGTGAACCTATAGGAAGAAAGCTCTCCACAAGGTGGGTTGTTCATGGACTGACAGCATGACGTTCTATACTGAGCCATGCTGACTGACAAGTGGAATGGATTTTGTACAGGGCAATTCCACGATAAAGGAGTGACTGACAAGTGGAATGGATTTTGTACAGGGCAATTCCACGATAAAGGAGTGACTGACAACTGGAATGGATTTTGTATAGGGCAATTCCACGATAAAGGAGTGACGTTGAGACTCAGACGTTTTTGCTTTAAAATTGCAAGTCAAACAAACCAATTGCCGTGGAATTGCCCTACAGCTCGGCTCAGTCCAGTCACACATCTTATCACTTATTTGGCTAATTGTTTAACCATAGTTGCCTATTTTGATGCCGCTACAGCAGTCTTAAAATGGACTGTTACCTTGAACGCAACATCAATATGTTAAAACATATGAACTCCAACTGAACTCAGTCTGTGACATCGTTGTGAGTAGAGAGAACACATTTGACCAGGTGGATTGAGGCTTCTACTCAGGAGACAGGTCATTGTGTGTAAAGACAACACATTTGACCAGGTGGATTGAGGCTTCTACTCAGGAGACAGGTCATTGTGTGTAAAAAGAGCACATTTGACCAGACGGAGTCAGGTTTCTACTTCATCGCCCTGGACCTCTACAGCAACGAGGCAGAGAACCTCGAGTTTGGACCAGTGAGTCACCAACTCATCCTATGACTTACACAACTCAGCACGTATGAATCGCTCCACTTTCCTCAAACTCCAGTGCCATACTTTGTTTAACTTTTACCAATGTCTATGGGTTATACATTTATTTTAAGTTGGGACTCCATTGTCATGACATTGCCCTTTTGGGTGTATATCATGGCTCCCCACCTCGCTCACTCTTTCTCCCACCACAGGTTTTACAACGGTCATAAATTCCTGGTAGAAACTCTCTCCTTGCTGCCATGGAGTATTGAGCGAGAGAGCCAACAGTGCCTCGCAAAAGCATTCATACCCCTTGGCTTTTTTCCTATTTTGTTGCATTACAACCTGTAATTTAAATGGATTTTGATTTTGATTTCATGTAATGAACATACACAAAATAGTCCAAATTGGTGAAGTGAAATGAAAAAAGGACTTGTTTAAAAAAAATGGAAAAAATAAATGGAAAAGTGGTGCATGCATATGTACTCACCCCCTTTGCTATGAAGCCCCTAAATAAGATCTGGTGCCACCAATTACCTTCAGAAGTCACATAATTTGTTAAATAAAGTCCACCTGTGTGCAATCTAAGTGTCACATGATCTCAGTATACAGTGCCTTGCGAAAGTATTCGGCCCCCTTGAACTTTGCAACCTTTTGCCACATTTCAGGCTTCAAACATAAAGATATAAAACTGTATTTTTTTGTGAAGAATCAACAACAAGTGGGACACAATCATGAAGTGGAACGACATTTATTGGATATTTCAAACTTTTTTAACAAATCAAAAACTGAAAAATTGGGCGTGCAAAATTATTCAGCCCCCTTAAGTTAATACTTTGTAGCGCCACCTTTTGCTGTGATTACAGCTGTAAGTCGCTTGGGGTATGTCTCTATCAGTTTTGCACATCGAGAGACTGAAATGTTTTCCCATTCCTCCTTGCAAAACAGCTCGAGCTCAGTGAGGTTGGATGGAGAGCATTTGTGAAAAGCAGTTTTCAGTTCTTTCCACAGATTCTCGATTGGAATCAGGTCTGGACTTTGACTTGGCCATTCTAACACCTGGATATGTTTATTTTTGAACCATTCCATTGTAGATTTTGCTTTATGTTTTGGATCATTGTCTTTTTGGAAGACAAATCTCCGTCCCAGTCTCAGGTCTTTTGCAGACTCCATCAGGTTTTCTTCCAGAATGGTCCTGTATTTGGCTCCATCCATCTTCCCATCAATTTTAACCATCTTCCCTGTCCCTGCTGAAGAAAAGCAGGCCCAAACCATGATGCTGCCACCACCATGTTTGACAGTGGGGATGGTGTGTTCAGGGTGATGAGCTGTGTTGCTTTTACGCCAAACATAATGTTTTGCATTGTTGCCAAAAAGTTCACTTTTGGTTTCATCTGACCAGAGCACCTTCTTCCACATGTTTGGTGTGTCTCCCAGGTGGCTTGTGGCAAACTTTAAACGACACTTTTTATGGATATCTTTAAGAAATGGCTTTCTTCTTGCCACTCTTCCATAAAGGCCAGATTTGTGCAATATACGACTGATTGTTGTCCTATGGACAGAGTCTCCCACCTCAGCTGTAGATCTCTGCAGTTCATCCAGAGTGATCATGGGCCTCTTGGCTGCATCTCTGATCAGTCTTCTCCTTGTATGAGCTGAAAGTTTAGAGGGACGGCCAGGTCTTGGTAGATTTGCAGTGGTCTGATACTCCTTCCATTTCAATATTATCGCTTGCACAGTGCTCCTTGGGATGTTTAAAGCTTGGGAAATCTTTTTGTATCCAAATCCGGCTTTAAACTTCTTCACAACAGTATCTCGGACCTGCCTGGTGTGTTCCTTGTTCTTCATGATGCTCTCTGCGCTTTTGACGGTCCTCTGAGACTATCACAGTGCAGGTGCATTTATACGGAGACTTGATTACACACAGGTGGATTGTATTTATCATCATTAGTCATTTAGGTCAACATTGGATCATTCAGAGATCCTCACTGAACTTCTGGAGAGAGTTTGCTGCACTGAAAGTAAAGGGGCTGAATAATTTTGCACGCCCAATTTTTCAGTTTTTGATTTGTTAAAAAAGTTTGAAATATTCAATAAATGTCATTCCACTTCATGATTGTGTCCCACTTGTTGTTGATTCTTCACAAAAAAAATACAGTTTTATATCTTTATGTTTATGAAATGTGGCAAAAGGTCGCAAAGTTCAAGGGGGCCGAATACTTTCGCAAGGCACTGTATATACACCTGTTCTGAAAGTCCCCAGAGTCTGCAACACCACTAAGCAAGGGGCACCACCAAGCAAGCGGCACCATGAAGACCGAGGAGCTCTCCAAACAGGTCAGGGACACAATTGTGGAGAAATACAGATCAGGGTTGGGTTATAAATAAAGTATCAGAAACTTTGAACATCTCACGGAGCACCATTAAATCCATTATAAAAAAATGAAAGAATTAGGCACCACAACAAACCTGCCAAGCAAGGGCTGCCCACCAAAACTCACAGGCCAGGCAAGGAGGACATTAGTCAGAGAGGAATCAAAGAGACTATAGATAACCCTGAAGGAGCTGCAAAGCTCCACAGTGGAGATTGGAGTATCTGTCCATAGGACCACTTTAAGCCGTACACTCCACTGAGCTGGGCCTTATGGAAGAGTGGTCAGAAAATACATTCCTTAAAGAAATAAACAAGCAAACATGTTTGGTGTTCGCATGTGGGAGACTCCCCAAACATATGGAAGAAGATACTCTGTTCAGATGAGACTGAAATTGAGCTTTTTGGCCATCAAGGAAAATGCTATGTCTGGCGCAAACCACACACCTCTCATCACCCCGAGAACATCATCCACACAGTGAAGCATGGTGGTGGCAGCATCATGCTGTGGGGATGTTTTTCATCGGCAGGGACTGGGAATCTTGTCAGAATTGAAGGAATGATGGATGGCGCTAAATACAGAGATATTCTTGGGGGAAACCTGTTTCAGTCTTACAGGGATTTGAGACTGGGACAGATGTTCGCCTTCCAGCAGGACAATGATCCTAAGAGTACTGCTAAAGCAACACTCAAGTGGTCTAAGGGGGGACATTTAAATGTCTTGGAATGGCCTAGACAAATCCCAGACCTCAATCTAATTGAGAATCTGTAGTATGACTTAAAGATTGCTGTACACCAGCGGAACCCATACAACTTGAAGAAGCTGGGCTAGATGTGCCAAGCTTATAGAAACATACCCCAAGAGACTTGCAGCTGTAATTACTGCAAAAGGTGGCTCTACAAATTATTGACTTTGGGGGGGTGAATAGTTATGCATGTTATGCAAGTTTTCAGTTTTTTTGTCTTGTTTCTTTCGCAAGAAAAAATAATTTGCATCTTCAAAGTGGTAGGCATGTTGTGTAAATCAAATGATACAAACCCCAAAGAAATCTATTTTAATTCCAGGTTGTAAGGCAACAAAATTGGAAAAATGCCAAGGGGGTGAATAGTTTCGCAAGCCACTGTACACTGTACAAAGACATTCTTCCTGCCAAAACTCCTAATTGGATAATTCCCCAAAATTGGAGAATTAAACAATATTTCTATTTTGAGAATGTGGGAATGGTTCGTGGACACTTGAGGGACAGTCATGTCGAGTTTGTCTCAATTGGTGACCTCATGAAGGACATGAAACACTTCTCAATTATGGGGTTTGCATCTGATGGTTGTGTAAAATATATGATTGAATATGAAACTATTTGTGAGAAGATGTCATGTGATGTTTGCCTTTTAAACGAGATACTTGTTTAGATACTTGTTTAGATACGTTTTAACTAGTCAGTGGCCACGCCCCCGTGAGCCCAGACATTACATCAGGCGTCATGGAACGCCCCCTTTTCTACTCTAGTATAAAAGCCACTTCCAACCAAATTTACATTAAATCAGAAAACATGAAGCTGACTCAGCCTCCAGTATTTATGCAATAGTTTGTGTCGGGGGACTAGGTTTAGTCTGTTAAATCTTGAGTATTTCTCCTGTCTCATCCGGTGTTCTGTCTGAATTTAAGTATGCTCCCTCTAATTCTCTTTCTCTATTTCTCTCTCTCTCTTCTTTTGGAGGGCCTGAGCCCTAGGACCATGCGTCAGGATTAGCTGGCCTGATGACTCCTTGCTGTCCCTAGTCCACCTGGTCATGCTGCTGCTCCAGTATCAACTGTTCTGCATGCGGTTATGGAAACCTGACCTGTTCACCGTACGTGCTTCCTTGTCCCGGACCTGCTGTTTTGGACTCTCTCTCTACCGCACCTGCTGTTTCTAACGCTGAATGATTGGCTTTGAAAAGCAAACTGACATTTACTCCTGAGGTGCTGTCCTGTTGCACCCTCTTCAACCACTGTGATTATTATTATTTGACCTTGCTGGTCATCTATGAACATTTAAACATCTTGGCCATGTTCTGTTATAATCTCCACCCGGCACAGCCAGAAGAGGACTGACCACCCCTCAGAGTCTGGTTCCTCTCTAGGTTTCTTCCTAGGTTCTGGCCTTTAAAGGGAGTTTTTCCTAGCCACCGTGCTTCTACATCTGCATTGCTTGCTGTTTGGGATTTTAGGCTGGGTTTCTGTACAGCACTTTGTGACATCGGCTGATGTAAAAAGGGCTTTATAAATACATTTCATTGATTGATTGATGAAGCGTTAGCTACATGTTGAAATGGTTGGCAACTCTACAGTCAAAAACGCAAGGATGAGGTCCCCACATTGAAATGGCTAAGAAATCTACAAACTAAAGAACAATTATTCAGGCTGCAGCTGTTTAAATACTTTAGTCTGGTAAACACAGCCGATCTAAGAACATTTCCGGATGGTACTCTGAAGTATCCATTATAACAACTACAACCACGAAAGACCTTGGGACTTCTGGGGAACGCAACCAGAGACTCTCTGATGAACTATTATCCAGCAGATGGACCGGCGATCACAGAGAGGAACAACCAAGACGTATACTCGTAAATATGTCAATTGCATTTCTAAAATCCAAATGAGTGGTTGTCAGGGTGCTAAATGTCCATATTTATGATGAGGTATTCAACTGTATGTATGCAGTGAATCCATTCTGAGTTTCCCGCTCTTGAACTGTCCACACCCCTTTCCTTTGTTTACAAAGCAGTCATATCGGCTTAGCCCACTAGGGATTTTTCTATCATGTCAGTATCCAATGTATGACCTATTGTGTGTGTGTGTGTGTTTATGTAATTCTGTGATTGATTAAGTTATTTAGTTTATTTAGTTATTTAGTACATAAATAATGAAGCTTCTTTGTTCATCGCTGATTCATGATCTATGCTCGGGTTCGTGCAGATATCCAAGGGTTTGCGACATTCAGAATATGACTGATGAGATGATAATACATTAATAAGTGACTTTAATCGATAAGATATGAAAATATCTGAAGAGTTATATTTTGGAAATAAACTCTCTTTAAACATTTTCCCATGGTGCCACGACTTCCTAGTTAATTAAAGTTACATGATTAGATTAATCGCATAATTAAATTACAGCAAGAGAATTGATGTCATAAATTAACAGTCTTCACATTTAATGATTTTTACGCTACGACATTTAACGCTATGACACCATACTAAATCTACCTGAACCTTGAGATATTCACTGGTTCTGAGGAAGGTGAAGTGCCCACCAACAGTGCCTAACGATCCACGGTTCCTCGCCTCAGACCTCCTCCAATGGGTTTTGAGGAGCCAATGGGTCAAGTTTTTGTTCTCAATTTCTCAAATTGCTCTCCCTTGGTACCCTAGGGTTTGGATTTCAGGCTGATGGGGGGCAAACTTAAAGGCAGGTGCGTGTCTTGATACAGTCTATATACAAAAGTATGTGCCCCCCCTTTAAATTAGTGGATTCGGCTATTTCAGCCACACCTGTTGCTGACAAGTGTATAAAATCGAGAACACAGCACTGCAATCTCCATAGACAAACATTGGCAGTAGAATGGCCTTACTGAAGAGCTTTCCAAAAAGTCAGTTGGTCAAATTTCTGCCCTGCTAGAGCTGCCCCGGTCAACTGTAAATGCTCTTGTTGTGAAGTGGAAACGTCAACTAGTGCTGTCCTCGGTTGCAACACTCACTACCGAGTTCCAAACTGCCACTGGAAGCAACGTCAGCACAATAACTGTTCGTCGGAAGCTTCATGAAATGGTTCCATTGCCGAGCAGCCACACACAAGCCTAAGATCACCATGCTCAATGCCAAACGTCAGCTGGAGTGGTGTAAATCTCACCACCATTGAACTCTGGAACAGTGGTAACGCGTTCTCTGTAGTGATGAATCACGTTTCACCAACTGGCAGTCCGACGGACGAATCTGGGTTTGGCGGATGCCAGGAGAATGCTACCTGCCCCAATGCATAGTGACAACTGCAAAGTTCGGTGGAGGAGGAATAATGGTCTGGGGCTGTTTTTCATGGTTAGGGCTAAGCCCCTTAGTGAAGGGAAATCTTAACGCTACAGCATACAATTACATTCTAGATGATTCTGTGCTACCAGCTTTGTGGCAACAGTTTGAGGAAGGCCCTTTCCTTTTCTGTTTCAGCATGACTATGCCCCTGTGCACAAAGCAAGGTCCATACAGAAGTGGTTTGTTGAGGTCAGTGTAGAAGAACTTGACTGGCCTGCACAGAGCCCTGACCTCAACCAAAAAATTGCCCATATTAATATATGTAGCCTTAGTAATAAGGTTCATTAAATCAATAACTTGCTAACATCAGATAACATTCATATATTATCTATTTCTGAGACTCACTTAGATAATTCATTTGATGATACAGCAGTAGCAATACAAGGATATAACATCTAAAGAAGAGACAGCAACGCTTATGGGGGATGTGTTACTGTATATATTCAGAGCCATATCACTGTAATGCTTAGAGAAGATCTTATGCCAAGTGTTATCGAAGTGTTGTGGTTGCAGGTTCACTTGGCACATCTAAAGCCTTTTCTTTTGGGGTGTTGCTATGGGCCACCAAGTGTTTACAGTCAGTATCATAATAATATGTGTGAAATGCTTGATAGTGTATGTGATGTAAACAGAGAGGTCTACTTTCTGAATATTGACTGGTTGACTGACCTGAATATTGACTGGTTTTCATCAAGCTGTCCGCTCAAGAGGAAGCTTCTCACTGTAACCAGTGCCTGGAATCTGGTTCAGGTTATTAATCAACCTACCGGAGTGTTTACAAACACTACAGGGACAAGATTGTCGACATGTATCGATCACATTTTTACTAATACTGTAGCACTTTGTTCTAGAGCTGTATCCGAACCCATTGGATGCAGTGATCACAATATTGTGGCTATATCCAGGAAGACCAAAGTTCCAACCGCTGGGCCTAAAATAGTGTATAAGAGATCACACAAAAGATTTTGCTGTGACTCTTGATTAATAAGGAGCATCCAGACTCTGCACTTGATGAATTTGATAAAGATGCACGCACCTGTTAAGAAACTGCCTGATAGAAATGTCAAGGCTAAATGGATTGATGAGGAATTGAAAAACGATATAGTTGAAAGAGATGGGGGAAAAGGAGTGGCTAATAAGTCTGGCTGCACATCTGACAGGCTGACTTACCGCAAATTGAGAAATTATGTGACTAGACTCAACAAAAATAAGAAACTGTATTATGAAGCCAAGATCATTGATATAAAGAATGATGGAAAAAAACGTTGGAGTACTTTAAATGAAATTATGGGCAGAAAGACAAATTCTACTCCATCTTTTATCAAATCAGATGGCTTATTCATCACAAAACCATTTGACGTTGCCAATTCATTTTATGATTACTTCAATGGCAGTGTGGAAATTTAGGCAGGAAATGTCTACAACGAACAGTGAGCCATCGTGCTCATGCATTAAAAAAAACAAATAATGAAAGAAAAGCATTGCAAGTTTGAATTTTGTAAAGTTAGATGTGGAAAAACTATTGTTAACGATCAATAATGACAAACCTCCTGGCGTTGCCACTTTAGATGGAAAGCTACTGAGGAAGGGTATCTGTCTCTATAGCCACTCCTATCTGTCATATCTTTAATCTGAGCCTAGAAGAAAGTACTTGTCCTCGGGCTTGGAGGAAAGCCAAAGTAATTCCACTACCCAAGAGTGGTAAACCGGCCTTTACTGGTTCTAACAGCAGACCTATAAGCTTGCTGCCAGCTCATAGCAAGCTGTTGGAAATAATATTGTTTGACCAAATACAATGCTATTTCTCTGAAAACAAATGAACAACAGATTGTCACGTGTGCTCCCTCTCCGGCCTCTAGGTCACCAGGCTGCTCGTTATGGCGCACACCTGTCACTATCGTTACACGCATAATGACACTCACCTGGACTCCATCACTTCCTTGATTACCTGCCCTATCTGTCACACCCTTTGGTTCCTTCCCAAGGCGTCATTGTTTCAGTTTCCTGTCTGTGTGTTGTTCGTATTATGTTTAATTGATTTTTTAAATGATTCACTCTCTGAACTTGCTTCCCAGCGCAAACGTTACAGGATGATGCCTCAGCAAAGGGAAGCATCAGGAAGTTTTGTTGTTTGAGGTGATGTCAGGTCTGGGTGTCAGAACTGGTGCTACCTGGGAGACCTCAGCCGGTTTGTTGGATTCCCATGCCTCGGCGGATTCAACTGGCTCCCCTGCCTCAGCTGACCCGAAAGGTTTCCATACCTCAGCAGGATTGATAGGATCCCATGCCTCAGCTGGGTGAACAGGTTCCCTTGCCTCGACCAACGCAACCGGGGAGGTCTCAGCCAGTTCATCAGACCCTCACACCTCAGCCAGTTTGTCAGGTTTCTGCACCTCAGTGGAGGCGCCCGGACCACTCCTGATCCCCGGGATCGTCCCCGTGGTTGGCGTCCTGAGGCTGGACAGGAGTGGCTTAGCTACAAGACTCTAAATGTCCTTGAGTGGCCCAGCCAGGGTCAAGACTTCCCTGGAGGGACCAGAAAATAGCTGTGCAGCAATGCTCCCCCTCCAACCTGACAGAGTTTAAGAGGATATGCAGAGAAGAATGGAAGAATCTCCCCAAATACAGGTGTGACAAGCTTGTAGCATCACACCCAAGAAGACTCAAGGCTGGAAATCGATGCCAAACGTGCTTCAACAAAGTACTGAGTAAAGAAACAATTTAACTTCTTGCGACTAGGGGGCAGTATTTTAATTTTTGGATAAAAAACGTTCCCGTTTTAAACAAGATATTTTGTATTTTGGATAGAAAACACTCTGACGTTTCCAAAACTGTAGAATAAGGCTGTAACCTAACAAAATGTGGGAAAAGTCAAAGGGTCTGAATACTTTTCAAATGCACTGTACTTTTGGTCATACAGTTTACCTCTAAGGAGACATACACACACACACTCCTCATATTGCGACCAACCCACCCACCCCGTGATGTTAAGTGATGGAGGCTTCAGAGATGTCAGGGTTTCTGTGTATCCTTTTCTTCAGGAAAGTGAGATATTTTAGGTGAAAAAAGCCCAGATGATGATACACAGATTCACATAATCACATTTACCATCTAACATTGTTCACAGAGTGTGAAAATGTATGCCCCTCTATTATGCAAATGACTGTGTGTGAATGAGAGACTTTGATTATGTACATATGTGAATAAGTGAATCATTCAATTCAGCCATAGTGGATTAGAGGAAAGGAGTGTCCATGTAGTGGAGGAAAGGAGTGTCCATGTAGTGGAGGAAAGGAGTGTCCATGTAGCGGAGGAAAGGAGTGTCCATGTAGCGGAGGAAAGGAGTGTCCATGTAGCGGAGGAAAGGAGTGTCCATGTAGCGGAGGAAAGGAGTGTCCATGTAGTGGAGGAAAGGAGTGTCCATGTAGCGGAGGAAAGGAGTGTCCATGTAGCGGAGGAAAGGAGTGTCCATGTAGCGGAGGAAAGGAGTGTCCATGTAGCGGAGGAAAGGAGTGTCCATGTAGCGGAGGAAAGGAGTGTCCATGTAGTGGAGGAAAGGAGTGTCCATGTAGTGGAGGATAGGAGTGTCCATGTAGTGGAGGAAAGGAGTGTCCATGTAGTGGAGGAAAGGAGTGTCCATGTAGCGGAGGGAAAAGAGTGTCCATGTCAATAAGATGTAAAATGATGTATGTATCCATGCTGTGTCGTGAGGCTCTGCCATGTCTGATTACATGCAAATACACCCTGCTCTGTTTCTCTTTCTCTCCCTCACTCCCTCCCTCAACCTCATCCTGCCTTTCTCATTCTATCACTGGTCCCTGGTTGCTGCTGTGGGAGCTGGCCTACCTCCTCTTCCCTCTCCCCTCACTCCCTCCATCCATTCCCCTCGTCCTCCCTGGTCATCTGTGGTCTGATTTTGGCTACCAGAACATGTTGTTTTCCTCTGTCTGCTCCTCACACTGTTGGGAGGGTGACGTGGCTTCCCTCCCTCTCTCCCCTTCTCCCTCCATCCCTATCTCTCTCCCTTCCACCCTCTCTCCCCTTCTCCCTATCTCTCTCCCGTCCTCCCTCTCTCCCCTTCTCCATCCCTATCTCTCGCCCCTTCTCCCTCCATCCCTATCTCTCTCCCCTTCTCCCTCCATCCCTACCTCTCTCCCTTCCTTCCGTTGTCTGATTCTCATACTTTTCCTGTTGGGAGGGTAACCTGGGTGGCGGGTGGAGGTGGCACCTCTGTGTCAGCTTGCGACCCGGGCGTCAGCAGCACAGTAGTAGAACAGTAGAATGTGTCCTGGACTGCCTGCTTATCTGCCCTGCTAGACGTAACCATTGAGTCGTTTGCAAAAATATAGTAGTTTTCCCAGAATTCCCAGGTTTTCTAGAAATCCCGGTTGGAGAATTCCTGGAACCATGACGGAGAAAACAAATAATGAATCCTCCGAACAGGATTTTTGAAGAACCTGAGAATTTTGGGTAAGTGACCAGAATTGTGCAACCCTATACTGGAGATACTATCTGACTGTGCTAGAGAGGATGGAAGTGCTCTGACACCAACCCTAAATCACAGGACAAGATAAGTTCAGGAGACTACAGGGTGGGCATTTTTGTGCCACACACTCCACATTGAACACAGTCTAAATCTGGGGAATGTCATTGAATCCCTTTTCACATTTGGTCAAATAACCACAGGTGATATTCCTGTTGTAAATTGGTTAAGGATAGACAGGGAAACACTTAAACATTCAGACATCATTTACAAATGAAGCATTTGTGTTTAGTGAGTCCACCAAATCAGAGGCAAAAGGGATGGGCAGGGATGTTCTCTGTTTAGTGAGTCCACCAAATCAGAGGCAGAAGGGATGAGCAGGGATGTTCTCTGTTTAGTGAGTCCACCAAATCAGTGGCAGAAGGGATGAGCAGGGATGTTCTCTGTTTAGTGAGTCCACCAAATCAGAGGCAGAAGGGATGAGCAGGGATGTTCTCTGTTTAGTGAGTCCACCAGATCAGAGGCAGAAGGGATGAGCAGGGATGTCCTCTTGATAAGTCTGTGAATTTGACAATGTTCCTGTCCTGCTAAGCATTCATAATGTAACGAGTAATATAAGCATAAATAGTAAAGTAAAGTACAGTACAGGTACCCCCCAAAAACGACTTAATAGGACCTTACATGTCACGGCCGTCCTCCTCTTCATCTGAAGAGGAGAGACGAGATGGATCTGAGGACCAATACGCGGCGTGGTAAGTGTCCATGGCAAATCTTTCATCAAGAAAGACTGAACACTATACAAACGAGTAACAAAAACAATAAACCAAATTCGACCGTGAAGCTACAAAATGAGACCTGTGCTGAAACAAGCCATCAACATAGACAATCACCCACAAACAAACAGTGCAACCCAGGCTACCTAAGTATGATTCTCAATCAGAGACAACTAATGACACCTGCCTCTGATTGAGAACCATACTAGGCCGAAAACATAGAAATGCCCCAAAACATAGAAAAACAAACATAGACTGCCCACCCAACTCACGCCCTGACCATACTAAATAAATACAAAACAACGGAAATAAAGGTCAGAACGTGACATTACAGTAGTACTTTAAAGTATTTTTACTGAAGTACTTTACCCCACTGCAACTGTGGTGCCAGTATAATGCTGTACATTTACAGGGAAAAGTTAGACAGTGCAGTATGAGTCTTGATGACTTAAACAGAGTCAGAGACTGACATTGGTATGGCTGGAGGGATCCCTCAGGGCAGTTTTGCTGAGGGACAATGTCTTCTGTCCCTTCAGGTTAACATGCCTCACTTCGCCCCCTGCACACTCCTTGTGGAGGAGCACAACCAATCAGTGTTCAGCACTACCTTACCGCTCTACTACAGCCTAGCCAACCAGCACTCACTCGCAGAAACAACCCAGGGAGTCTGTGGCAGGAGAGAGAAAGAGGGATGGTGAGAGGTGAGAGAGAACAGTGGGTAGGGTACCAGCTGAGCACTAAGAAGAGGACCAGAAAATTGGATTTTTTACACCCTTCGGGGGCAGGCGACACACACACACACAAACACAGTCGCACACACACACACACACACACACACACACACACACACACACACACACACCCACGCCGTGGCGGCCTCAACCTGTGGTCACAGTTACATAACCTAAGTTTGACACCTTTTCAGAAGCGTCCTTTACCGGAACAGCAACAATCAGAGAGAGGAAGAGGAAGGAACTCTGTGGAAATGGAACGAGCCCTGGTGACCTTTTCATTGCCCACATTGCTATAGAGGTTACTACTGCTGACTGAGTGGGGAAATGTTTACTGTGCTGAGTGGTGAAGAAAGGGCACTTAGCTTCTTAAACATTGAAATTAGGCTTATTAGAATCATGTGGCTGAAACAGTTTGACAAAAGACTACATGTAGTTTGATTTAGACATCATTGATCGAAATTGCAATAATTAGGCTACAATGATGAAACATTGGCTTATGTTTATTTATTTATTTTGTTTCACCTTTATTTAACCAGGTAGGCCAGTTGAGAACAAGTTCTCATTTACAACTGCGACCTGACCAAGATATAGTAAAGCAGTGTAACACAAACAGCACAGAGTTACACATGGAATAAACAAACGTACAGTCAATAACACAATAGAAAAGTCTATATACAGTGTGTGCAAATGTAGTAAGATTAGGGAGGTAAGGCAATAAAATAGGCCATAGTGGCGAAATAATTACAATTTAGCAATTAAAAACTGGAGTGATAGATGTGCAAAAGATGAATGTGGAAGTAGAGATACTGAGGTGCAAAGGAGCAAAAAATAAATAACAATATGGGGATGAGGTAGTTGGGTGGCTATTTACAGATGGGCTATGTTCAGGTGCAATGATCGGTAAGCTGCTCTGACAGTTGATGCTTAAAGTTAGTGAGGGAGATACAGTATAAATCTCCAACTTTAGTGATTTTTGCAATTAGTTCCAGTCATTGGCAGCAGAGAACTGGAAGGAAAGGCGGCCAAAGGAGGAGTTGGCTTTGGGGGTGACCAGTGAAATATACCTGCTGGGGCGCATGCTACAGGTGGGTGCTGCCATGGTGACCAGTGAGCTGAGATAAGGTGGGGCTTTACCTAGCAAAGACTTATAAATGACCTGGAGCCAGTCGGTATGGCGACGAATATGAAGCGAGGGCCAGCCAATGAGAGCATACAGGTTGCAGTGGTGGGTGGTATATGGGGCTTTGTGACAAAACAGATAGCACTGTGATAGACTACATCCAATTTGCTGAGTAGAGTGTTGGAAGCTATTTTGTAAATGACATTGCCGAAGTCAAGGATCGGTAAGATAGTCAGTTTTACGAGGGTATGTTTGGCAGCATGGGTGAAGGACGCTTTTTGTGAAATAGGAAGCCGATTCTAGATTTCATTTTGGATTGGAGATGCTTAATGTGAGTCTGGAAGGAGAGTTTACAGTCTAACTAAGTCAGAACCGTCCAGAGTAGTGATGCTAGACTGGTGGGTGGGCTCGGGCAGCGATCGGTTGAAGAGCATGAATTTAGTTTTGCTTGCATTTAAGAGCAGTTGGAGGCCACGGAAGGAGTGTTGAATGACATTGAAGCTCGTCTGGAGGTTAGTTAACACAGTGTCCAAAGAAGGGCCAGAAGTATACAGAATGGTGTTGTCTGCGTAGAAGTGTACCCACTGTTATGTTTAAATGCAGTACATACTGTATCCTATAGGAGAAAGTCTCAAGGATGGATTTCCATTCAGTGGGTCCCAGGAGTATTAGAAAAAGCATGCAGGTCAACTGTTTCGAAGAGGCACTACTGCTATTTTGTTCTTTATTGTGTCTTCCTGTTGGTGAGCGGAGACCTAATGAAGTTATCCCGTCTGATCTGATGGGGTAATGCTGTGATGGATGTGAGCTGACAGGGTTTGGAGAAATCTGAGGATGAGTGACAAGAAGGTGAATGAGACAAGGCAGCATTTATCTTTTGGGTCATCAATGATTTCTGCCATTTCAATAGCATGTTTTTGACACTTTTGAGGCAGTGTACAAAGCTGAAGCACCCCCAGATCATCACCGATCCTCCACCAAATTTCACAGTGGGTGCGAGACCTGGAGAGGCCTACAAGCCACAGTGTCTCGCACCCACAGTGATATTTGGTGGAGGATCGGTGATGATCTGGGGGTGATTCAGCAAGGCTGGAATCGGGAAGATTTGTATTTGTGAAGGACACATGAATCAAGCCACGTACAAGGTTGTCCTGGAAGAAAACTTGCTTCCTTCTGCTCTGACAATGTCCCCCAACTCTGAGAATTGGTATTTCCAGCAGGGCAATGTTGCTAAATGACTAACATGTAAGAATGTCAATATTTTTTCATAGCCTTTTACTCGCCATTCTTTTTTCTAAGTAATTGTTTTATATATATCGTAAAAAAAGTGAAATATGCAGGAGCATTCTCGACCTATCACCTCATATGCTAGAGGAAGTCACATGTAGCTGCAATCTAATATCGCGAGATTCTGAACATTGTGTCGTTCCCTACGTATGACGTCAGTCTGTGCGTGCAAGGGGAGAGAAAAAAATGTCGCTTACGAGGTGAGTCGTGTGGCAAGGCCTTATTTATATTTTACTGAATGTACAGCACCTTTAAATAATAAAATGGCATGTTAAGACATTATGTAAAGTTAGTTACGTCTTACCCCCATATTATTTTTATGAAATCGATGTTTTGGTCGTTAGCATATAGTTAGCTAGGCTAACTCCTGGCCTAGTTGGCTAGCTAGCAAGCTAACTTTAGCTAACTGCTCTCTGGTGGTTTCTTGTCTTGAGGATTAGCTAGCTAGGTATTTGGTTTATCGGGGCCAGGTTTATTAGAAAATGTACATTGGCGTTACTAGTTGCGAACACAACCATGTGTTGTGTCTCAACTTTCAAACTAGCACATGCATCGTACGCAAACGTTAGATAGCTAGCTAGCCTTGTTTACAGTCGAGATACCTGAATTGCGTACATACAATTTAATAGCGAAAGAAGATTGACAACTTTGTTTGTCTGCCTGCAGCTTTCTACCTGCGCCGACCCAGCTGTCTCAGGACCAGTTGGAGTCAGAGGAGAGAGCCCGGGCACAGAGGTCCCACTCCACCGCCCTGGTCTCCTCCCGCAGAGAACCCCCTCCCTACGGCTACAGGAAGAGCTGGGTGCCACGCTCTCTGGAGGTACTGATATTTACGCCATACCTAGTTTAATGAATTCAATGAGGCTGCGATTAGCTATGAGTCGTCTTAAAAGGGACTCCATGTAAAGTGGAAGGGACAGTCGAAGCCTTACAAGAGTTTGCTATTGTTGGTGCTGTGTTAGTACTCTGTCCAGAAAAAAATAGGTAATGTGAGACTTTTTCTCGGTTTGTGTTTGGCTCCCCTGCTTTGTAGGACTTTGGAGATGGAGGTATATCTCCACACAGTCTCTTCCTCTTAGTCTCTGTTTGTTTGACACTCTGCCTTGTTTTGTGTTGTAGGACTTTGGAGATGGAGGTATATCTCCACACAGTCTCTTCCTCTTAGTCTCTGTTTGTTTGACACTCTGCCTTGTTTTGTGTTGTAGGACTTTGGAGATGGAGGTATATCTCCACACAGTCTCTGACTCTTAGTCTCTGTTTGTTTGACTCTCTGCCTTGTTCTGTGTTGTAGGACTTTGGAGATGGCGGTGCCTTCCCTGAGATCCACGTGGCCCAGTTCCCTCTGGAGATGGGCAGGAAGAAAAAGACATCCAATGCCCTGGCAGTTCAGGTGGATGCTGAGGGCAAGATCAAATACGATGCCATTGCCAGACAGGGACAGGGCAAGGACAAGGTAAGAATATGATGAAATATCCAGCTGGTCTGCTTGGTCAAGCTAGATTTACAATGCAGTTGGACGTACAATACATTCTCAGATGAGTCTGCGACATAAAGTAAGGTCTGTTTTATTTGGATTTATGCTGTGAGCCTCCATCGTTGTTGTCCTATAGTTACCAAGTAAATAAAGCTGTGTCTTGCCCAGATCATGTGGTTAAAATTAGGTTGTTTTTGTCACGCTGCTATGCGTTCATCTTGGCCAGGTGGCAGTTGTAAATGAGAACTTGTTTTCAACTGGCCTACCTGCTTAAATAAAAAATGAGGGGCCACCATTTGAATATATGCCCCCATAGAGAAGCAGTGTAGAGTTCAGTTTATGTATGTTCCGCTGTCTCCTCTGTTTTCCCTGTGCAGGTGATCTTCAGTAAGTACACAGACCTGCTTCCTAAGGAAGTGCTGAACGATGATGCTCCTGAGCTGCAGAAGCCGGACGAGGAGGCTGTCAAAGAGCTGACGGAGAAGACCCGCGATGCTCTGATGAAGCAGGTCTCCCAGAAGATCGCTGCAGCAATGCCTGTGAGGGCAGCAGACAAACAGGCCCCTGCACAGTACATCAGGTATGGTTGTTCTCTGATGCACTATTAATGGTATCTAGTATTTGGACCCCCCTTTGCCTCCAGAACAACCTGGATTCTACAAGGAGTGGCGTTCAAATGTTGATCTGTTGGGATCAAGGGACCAGGAAAACATTCCCCACACCATTACACCGCCACACCATGGGGCGGCAGGTAGCCTAGTGGTTAGAGCGTTGGACTAGTAACTGAAAGGTTGCAAGATCGAATCCCCGAGCTGACATGGTAAAAATCTGCCGTTCTGCCCCTGACCCACGGTTCCTAGGTCATCATTGAAAATAATTTGTTCTTAACTGACATGCCTAGTTAAATAAAGATAAAGATAAAAAAACACCGGCATGTACCGTTGACACCAAGCAGGATGGGGCCATGCTGCTTATTTCAAATCCTGACTGCCATCCGCATGACGCACCATGAACGGGCTTCGTCGAACCAGGCAATGTTTTTCCACTCCTCAGTTGTCCAGTGTTGGTGATCACGTGCCCACTGGAGCCTCTTCTTCTTGTTTTTAACTGATCGGAGTAGAACCCGGTGTGGGCGTCTGCTGCAATAGTCCATCTGTTACAAGGACCGATGAGTTGTGCTTTCCGAAATGCTGTTCTGCGCTCTACTGTTGCATTGCGCCGTTGTTTGTCTGTTTGTGGCCATTCTCCTTCGACCTCTCATCAACAAGCTGTTTTTGAGCCACAGGCAAGCTACCAAGCTGCTGACTGGATGTTGTTTTTTTTTTTTTTCGTTGCACTGTTCTCTGTAAACCCTGCACACTGTCGTTGATGAAAAGCCCAGGATGCCGGCCGTTTCTAAGATAATGGATGTAGAGCTAACCTTTTTTTGTGATTGGGGGGGGGGGGGAATAAACTGGCCACTAAAACTGTACCTAATAAACTGGCCACTAAGTGTATATGATACACTGATGTAAAAATGTGTATGTATTTTTGCCCTATAGAAGAGTATAATACTACAGAAGAGTATAATACTATAGAAGAGTATAATACAACGTTTTTCAGACTCAATTTAGAAATCATCATTGTGGTCTGAACATTTGCGTACTTCCATGCAACATGTAGCCTAGGCCTAAATCAAATTTATTTATATAGCCCTTCGTACATCAGCTGATATCTCAAAGAGCTGTACAGAAACCCAGCCTAAAACCCCAAACAGCAAGCAATGCGGGTGTAGAAGCCTACATGTGTACAGGACAGTGCCTGTGAAACCTAACATTTATTCAAAGTGTTTGTGTGGTTTATTGAAAGGGGCCTGTAGATGCTGATACCTTGTGTGTTATTCCACCAGGTACACTCCTTCCCAGCAGGGTGTGGCCTTCAACTCTGGGGCCAAACAGAGGGTCATCCGTATGGTGGAGATGCAGAAGGACCCCATGGAGCCCCCACGCTTCAAGTAAGTACATTTACATCATGGTCACTGACTAAATACTTGCTAAACCCTTTAACTGACATGCTTGCTAAACCCTTTAACTGACATGCTTGTCAGTATTATTATCTTGCTGGGGTAACTCGAGTCATGCATATCCTGGATGGATGCAGACTAGATGCCCCACCCCCTTTATTGTGTTAACTAAAATGACATGTTTGATTGTTTCAGGATCAACAAGAAGATTCCTCGTGGTCCTCCCTCTCCTCCTGCACCAGTCATGCACTCTCCCAGCAGAAAGGTACTGTTGGGGTTCAGACAAGGGGTGTGACGTTTGAACGAATTTGGAATCGCTAACGTTTCAAAAAAAATAACCCCTAACTGAAAACCTTTTTTATTTATTTAGATTAAAATCCTAGTGCAGTTATCACCAAACTGTCACTAACAGGTCCTGGTCATTGTAAAGGCATTTAACATTTAAATGTAACAAATATATAACGCAGAAATACTACAGGTAGGCAATATGCATCTTTCAAATGATTTGCCACGGCTCTAAAGCGCCCCACGCGTCATCGTCGTTAACAACAGGTGTAAAAATGGCAGATGGGGAGACAAAGAAGAGAAGACCTCTATGGCAATACTTTGAGAAGGTGATCAGATGCAAACTTTGCGAAGTGGAATTGAGCTACAGTAGCAGAACAGGTGCTGAACGGGAGGCAGCGTGAGACCCAACCCGTTGCTGGCAGAACAGGTGCTGGAAGGGAGGCAGCTTGAGACTCAACCCGTTGCTGGCAGAACAGGTGCTGGAAGGGAGGCAGCGTGAGACCCAACCCATTGCTGGCAGAACAGGTGCTGGAAGGGAGGCAGCGTGAGACCCAACCCGTTGCTGGCAGGACAGGTGCTGAAGGGGAGGCAGAGTGAGACCCAACTCGTTGCTGGCAGAACAGGTGCTGGAAGGGAGGCAGAGTGAGACCCAACTCGTTGCTGGCAGAACAGGTGCTGGAAGGGAGGCAGAGTGAGACCCAACTCGTTGCTGGCAGAACAGGTGCTGAACGGGAGGCAGCGTGAGACCCAACTCGTTGCTGGCAGTAGGGCGATGAGGGACGGAGTGAGAATCACAGCACTGATTACAGATATGACTGCAGTTGATATGCAGGCATTGTCAGTGGTTGAGGATGTAGGCTTCGATACCCTGATGGTATACTTAGAGCCAGACTACAAGATGCCATGTTGAAAAACCATGACTGCTCTGCAAGTACAAAGCGCTAACTCTCAAACAACATACGTGGCAACAGATTGAGTGGGTGGTGGACAGCATTAATACCATCGTTACTGAGTGGGTGGTGGACAGCAGTAATACCATCGTTACTGAGTGGGTGGTGGACAGCATTAATACCATCGTTACTGAGTGGGTGGTGGACAGCATTAATACCATCGTTACTGAGTGGGTGGTGGACAGCATTAATACCATCGTTACTGAGTGGGTGGTGGACAGTATTAATACCATCGTTACTGAGTGGGTGGTGGAGAGCAGTAATACCATCGTTACTGAGTGGGTGGTGGACAGCAGTAATACCATCGTTACTGAGTGGGTGGTGGACAGCAGTAATACCATCGTTACTGAGTGGGTGGTGGACAGTATTAATACCATTGTTACTGAGTGGGTGGTGGGACAGTGGTAAGGTGGGTGCTGTCTAGCTGGTTGGTTACCATGACTTTGGTACGTTGAACTGAGTACCGCCTAGCGGTTATATATCTGAATTGTGAATTCACGTCATTTTATGAAGATAAAAAAAAAATAAGTTGAATGAGAGAGAAAAGGGGCAGTTTAAATGTTTGTTTAAAAAAAAATGAAAATATTGTCCCTCGTTCAGACCATAGGGGTTCAGACAGATACATGCATCTCAAGGTTTAGGCAAAGTTAGTACAGTTCTGTTTTGAGCACTTTAATTCTCAGTTGAATACATCACTGTGACTTTCTTCCTCTAGCTGTGTAAATGGGTTAATCTGGAACCTCCTCCCTCTAGCTGTGTAAATGGGTTAATCTGGAACCTTCTCCCTCTAGCTGTGTAAATGGGTTCATCTGGAACCTTCTCCCTCTAGCTGTGTAAATAAATGGGTTCATCTGGAACCTTCTCCCTCTAGCTGTGTAAATGGGTTCATCTGGAACCTCCTCCCTCTAGCTGTGTAAATGGGTTCATCTGGAACCTCCTCCCTCTAGCTGTGTAAATGGGTTCATCTGGAACCTCCTCCCTCTAGCTGTGTAAATGGGTTCATCTGGAACCTCCCTCTAGCTGTGTAAATGGGTTCATCTGGAACCTCCTCCCTCTAGCTGTGTAAATGGGTTCATCTGGAACCTCCCTCTAGCTGTGTAAATGGGTTCATCTGGAACCTCCTCCCTCTAGCTGTGTAAATGGATTAATCTGGAACCTTCTCCCTCTAGCTGTGTAAATGGGTTCATCTGGAACCTCCTCCCTCTAGCTGTGTAAATGGGTTCATCTGGAACCTCCTCCCTCTAGCTGTGTAAATGGGTTCATCTGGAACCTTCTCCCTCTAGCTGTGTAAATAAATGGGTTCATCTGGAACCTTCTCCCTCTAGCTGTGTCAATAAATGGGTTCATCTGGAACCTCCTCCCTCTAGCTGTGTAAATGGGTTCATCTGGAACCTTCTCCCTCTAGCTGTGTAAATGGGTTCATCTGGAACCTCCTCCCTCTAGCTGTGTAAATGGGTTCATCTGGAACCTCCCTCTAGCTGTGTAAATGGGTTCATCTGGAACCTCCTCCCTCTAGCTGTGTAAATGGGTTCATCTGGAACCTCCTCCCTCTAGCTGTGTAAATGGGTTCATCTGGAACCTCCTCCCTCTAGCTGTGTAAATGGGTTCATCTGGAACCTCCTCCCTCTAGCTGTGTAAATGGGTTCATCTGGAACCTCCTCCCTCTAGCTGTGTAAATGGGTTCATCTGGAACCTCCTCCCTCTAGCTGTGTAAATGTTGGACAACGACGTGACGTGTTTTCTCTGTGTCCTTTCAGATGACTGTCAAGGAGCAACAGGAGTGGAAGATTCCCCCCTGTATTTCAAACTGGAAGAACGCCAAGGTACTGACTCTACCTCTGCTCCCTCCCTCTGGAGGCACTGGTGAATTCAAGAGACATTTATCTTTGTTTGGGGCCCAGAGCGATAACGTTGGAAGCCCATCTCCTTGCGTTCTGTGATTGGTCTCCCTAGGGTTACACCATCCCACTGGACAAGCGTCTGGCTGCGGATGGTAGAGGACTGCAGACCGTTCACATCAACGAGAACTTTGCCAAACTGGCCGAGGCGCTCTACATTGCTGACAGAAAGGTAAACAGTCTGTGGGTTTGGATCTTGGTGTTCGTCCTGTGCCGTAGCAACTTCTCAGAGCCTCTCTGAAATAATGTTTTGGTTGTGAATGGTCTTCTTTTTGTCCATTTCAAATCCAACTACAGTTCTGTGTGATATGGATTTCCGAGTGATTCTGTCGCCATGAAAATCCTATTCTGTGTTCTCTCTTTGTTGTTGTGTTTAGGCCAGAGAGGCTGTGGAAATGAGAGCCCAGGTGGAGAAGAAGATGGCCCAGAAAGAGAAGGAGAAGAAGGAGGAGAAGCTCAGAGAGCTGGCTCAAATGGCCCGAGACCGCAGGGCAGGGATCAAAGGTCACGGAGGGGACAAAGGTCAGTTCACCACCCTCTTCCTTCTTTAATTCTACCCTAACCACAGATCTAGGATCAGATCATCTGTTTATGATTTCATGTTTTCCTGTACAAGGACTGTAATGAGTTGCAAAGTATCAAAGTTTTGGTTATCATGGTCACAAATCCCTGATAAGTACATTTGAAATGAAATATACTGACGGTGTTTAACCAAATGCAGCATTTAGAAACACTGAGTCTTGACCAAGTAGCTCTGTGCATGCAGAGGGAGGACTAGACTCAGCTGTCGTTTATGAGTGAGCCTCCTGGTAACCCCCTTGCTCCCTCTCTCCCCTGCACTGTCCCACTCTCTCGTTCCCTGTTTCTTCTCTATCTCTCCTCCTGGTACTGTCCCACTCTCTCATTCCCTGTTTCTTCTCCCTCTCTCCTCCTGCACTGTCCCACTCTCATTCCCTGTTTCTTCTCCCTCTCTCCTCCTGCACTGTCCCACTGTCTCATTCCCTGTTTCTTCTCTCTCTCTCCTCCTGCACTGTCCCACTCTCTCATTCCCTGTTTCTTCTCTATCTCTCCTCCTGTACTGTCCCACTCTCTCATTCCCTGTTTCTTCTCCCTCTCTCCTCCTGTACTGTCCCACTCTCTCATTCCCTGTTTATTCTCCCTCTCTCCTCCTGTACTGTCCCACTCTCTCCTCCTGTACTGTCCCACTCTCTCATTCCCTGTTTCTTCTCCCTCTCTCCTCCTGCACTGTCCCACTCTCTCATTCCCTGTTTCTTCTCCCCCTCTCCTCCTGCACTGTCCCACTCTCTCATTCCCTGTTTCTTCTCCTTCTCTCATTCCCTGTTTCTTCTCCATCTGTCCTCCTGCACTATCCCACTCTCTCATTCCCTGTTTCTTCTCCTTCTCTCATTCCCTGTTTCTTCTCCCTCTCTCCTCCTGCACTGTCCCACTCTCTCATTCCCTGTTTCTTCTCCTTCTCTCATTCCCTGTTTCTTCTCCCTCTCTCCTCCTGTACTGTCCCACTCTCTCATTCCCTGTTTCTTCTCCATATCTCCTCCTGGTACTGTCCCACTCTCTCATTCCCTGTTTCTTCTCCTTCTCTCATTCTCTGTTTCTTCTCCTTCTCTCCCTCTGCACTGTCCCACTCTCTCCATCCCCTGTACATTCTCCATCTGTATTTCTCCCTCCTCCCTCCGTCTCTCCTGTGGCAGGTGGAGAGGACGGTGAGGCCAGAGAGCGTGACGAGATCCGTCATGACAGGAGGAAAGAGAGACAGCACGACAGGAACATCTCCAGAGCTGCCCCTGATAAGAGGTACAATCATTTTTAACAACGCAACACACAAACATACACACACCATTACATACACACACCATTGCTCCAGTCACACACCATTACATACACACGCCATTACATACACACACCAGTACTACAGTCACACACCATTGCTCTAGCCACACACCCGACACACTGACTTTACACACACACAGCGGAATCATTCATGTTGTGTAAGAAACGTTGAATGAATGCAGCTCACCACAGCAGAACCCAGCCCTGACCCCTTGTCTGTCTGCTACGACTGCAGGGAAACAACGAGGGGGGGGGGGGGAGACACCAACAGCGACTACTTAACCTTGCCGGCGCGTCTGCTGGACGTGATTATCTGCAGATTTGTAGAGATTGGGGATGATGAAGTTATGATACCGTAATGTGCCCTGGTGTTATAGTGTGTGTGGTTTGGAGCAGAGACTAATTCCACACAAAGCTACAGAGGTTGGGTGCGCTAGTTTTTAGCTCGCAGGCTACCTTCCATTGTAGTACTTTTAAATGAATGTCTCCTTCTTCCTCAACTGTCTCTGGTGTGTTTCCATCGTCAGGTCGAAGCTGCAGAGAGACCAGGACAGAGATGTCAGTGAGCTGATCGCTCTGGGCCAGCCCAACCCTAGAGCCTCCAGCGAGGCTCAGTACGACCAGAGACTGTTTAACCAGAGCAAGGTGAGATGGAGCGCACACACACACACACTAGTGATGCGCAGGTTGACCCATAACCTGCCGTCCCCATGGTTATATCCACAGGCGGGTGGGGTTAGGGTCCTGAAATATTGTATGGCTGAAGGAAGGTAGAATGAAGACAAAACAATACCGTAACAAATTCATTCATCTATAATTCTTGTGCAATTTATATCTATAGGCTACATTGAGGTTTTTCTTTCATTATTTTAGTCTGTCTGACGTTAGTGTGTAATCCTAGGCTTTAGGGCCTAACTGGACTTGTGCCAAATACGCACAAATGCTTTTGGGAACGAGCAGAAAAAGCTTTAGTCGAACCACGGGGGGGGGGTGGGGGGAAGCAATATTTGAGTTTTAAGTTTTATTCAATAAGAGGAAACTGAAATGGAGAGTTGAAAATAAAGAGAAGAGAGGTGCAGAAAAGTAATGTCTGTGAAACATTAGGTGAAGTGGTAACACAGGATGATGGCAGTGCTGGCTAGGTTATAACTAGGTTATGTGTGATGATTGTGAGGCGCTATACAAATTGGACAGTCACCAGATGGGCACTTCAAACAGGCCCATGACACATCAAGAGAACTGTAGCCTACTGTTCAGATGGGTTGAATGGAAACTGAAATCTGGACACTGACTGTAGCTCTGTAAACTCTCACATAGCCTCAACATCAACTCCTGCTGAATTAAGCATTTCATGCAGTAAAATGATACACCAAATGTGGGCTACATTTTGACTGGGGAACAGGATGGAGAAATATGGTTTACTTCTTGAGAAAAAGTGAATGTGCAGTTAGGGACCGTCTGTAAAAGTTGATCTTTATCAGCATCATAAAAGCTATTTTAGTATTTAAACCACTTAAAATATGGATCCAAGCAGAACAGAAATGTTATCATAAACAAGTTGGGTTGTTTTCACTGGTTTTTATTTCCTTACAGCCGGTCAAACTAATTTAGTTTGGACATTTTTCACAGAAAATCTTACATACTTTCTCCCCCCCCCTCCCCCAGGGTATGGACAGTGGTTTTGCAGGTGGGGAGGATGAGATGTACAACGTGTACGACCAGCCGTTCAGGAGAGGCAGCGATATGGCCCAGAACATCTACAGGCCCACCAAGAGCTCTGACAAGGACATGTATGGAGACGACCTGGACACACTCATGCAGAGCAGCAAGTACGCAAGGCCATCTGTTATGTTACCCCTCTGTATTTATGATATACTGTTAGATATATATATTTTTTTATATTTATTTATTTAACTAGGCAAGTCAGTTGAGGACAAATTCTTATTTTCAATAATGATGGCCTTGGAACTGTGGGTTAACTGCCTGTTCAGGGGCAGAACGACAGATTTGTACCATGTCAACCTTCCGGTTACTAGTCCAACGCTCTAACCACTAGGCTACCCTGCCGCCATATACACACACACACACACACACGTACAAGGACATGTCTTGAAATGACTGGGACATCTAGCTGGGCGATATGGAGAAGAAAATCCATATCGCGGTAAATGACCTGAATTGATAAGTTCAACATTTAGGTTTTATTAGGCACCAGTGGTGACATCTAGTGTTACTGGAGTCCAACACCATAACCTAACAGACATTACAGACTAAATACAATTACATACAATTAAAAACATGAACATGTCGTGTGTTTTTGCATCTATCAGTTCCACATACACATCAGTACAGACGCACAACAAGTAGATCACACAACAAGTAGGTCACACTTCAGTACAGACACAAACCAAGTAGGTCACACGTCAGTACAGACACAAAACCAGTAGGTCACATGTCAGTACAGACACACAATGAGTAGATCACACGTCAGTACAGACACACAACCAGTAGGTCACATGGGGGAGAGGAATTGTGCCGTGGGGTGTTGCTTTATTTGTTTTTTAAACCAGGTTTGCTGTTCATTTGCGCTACATAAGATGGACTCATGGCTCTGGGTAACACTGTATGTTTCCTTGAATTTGTTCTGGACCTGGGGACTGGTGGTGGCATGTCTGGTGGGCTGTGTGTGTGTCAGCGCTGTTGACTAATGCAAACCATTTGGAATTTCCAACACATTAATGTTTCTTATTCAAATAAGTCATGCAGTCAGTCTATTCTCAACTCCGAGCCAAGAGAGTCGGTCTCTTCTCAACTCCGAGCCAAGAGAGTCGGTCTCTTCTCAACTCCGAGCCAAGAGAGTCGGTCTCTTCTCAACTCCGAGCCAAGAGAGTCGGTCTCTTCTCAACTCCGAGCCAAGAGAGTCGGTCTCTTCTCAACTCCGAGCCAAGAGAGTCGGTCTCTTCTCAACTCCGAGCCAAGAGAGTCGGTCTCTTCTCAACTCCGAGCCAAGAGAGTCGGTCTCTTCTCAACTCCGAGCCAAGAGAGTCGGTCTCTTCTCAACTCCGAGCCAAGAGAGTCGGTCTCTTCTCAACTCCGAGCCAAGAGAGTCGGTCTCTTCTCAACTCCGAGCCAAGAGAGTCGGTCTCTTCTCAACTCCGAGCCAAGAGAGTCGGTCTCTTCTCAACTCCGAGCCAAGAGAGTCGGTCTCTTCTCAACTCCGAGCCAAGAGAGTCGGTCTCTTCTCAACTCCGAGCCAAGAGAGTCGGTCTCTTCTCAACTCCGAGCCAAGAGAGTCGGTCTCTTCTCAACTCCGAGCCAAGAGAGTCGGTCTCTTCTCAACTCCGAGCCAAGAGAGTCGGTCTCTTCTCAACTCCGAGCCAAGAGAGTCGGTCTCTTCTCAACTCCGAGCCAAGAGAGTCGGTCTCTTCTCAACTCCGAGCCAAGAGAGCCGGTCTCTTCTCAACTCCGAGCCAAGAGAGTCGGTCTCTTCTCAACTCCGAGCCAAGAGAGTCGGTCTCTTCTCAACTCCGAGCCAAGAGAGTCGGTCTCTTCTCAACTCCGAGCCAAGAGAGTCGGTCTCTTCTCAACTCCGAGCCAAGAGAGTCGGTCTCTTCTCAACTCCGAGCCAAGAGAGTCGGTCTCTTCTCAACTCCGAGCCAAGAGAGTCGGTCTCTTCTCAACTCCGAGCCAAGAGAGTCGGTCTCTTCTCAACTCCGAGCCAAGAGAGCCGGTCTCTTCTCAACTCCGAGCCAAGAGAGCCGGTCTCTTCTCAACTCCGAGCCAAGAGAGCCGGTCTCTTCTCAACTCCGAGCCAAGAGAGCCGGTCTCTTCTCAACTCCGAGCCAAGAGAGCCGGTCGCTTCTCAACTCCGAGCCAAGAGAGCCGGTCGCTTCTCAACTCCGAGCCAAGAGAGACTGGCTGCATAGTATTTCTATCAGCCCTCTGGTTACAATGAAGAGCAAAACGTGTCGGGGAAGGTGCTGCTTCCTCTCTGGGAGAGACGTATGGAGAGAGACACAGTCCACTGCTGATAGATATAAACACACTGCCAGAACGCTCCAGTCTGTAGGTACTATAGTGATCTTTCCCTAAGTGGAGTGTGCAGTTCTTACCAGAGGTCGACCGTATAGTGTGTATACCAGAGCAGAATGTCTGTACTTCATCTGCACCATCCCTACCCTGATGTCCACAGCGTCTCCTCAGACAGTCTACCATAGTTTCACTGGCTGCTTTATGTGATTGGTTTCTTTACTGGGCTACAGATAACAGGTCACTTTTAACAGGGACTGATGGTGGAATGTGATACGAGCTATAGGTTGATAAACCCTATGGAACAGTCTATCAGTGGTAAATTCAACCTGCCCTTATTATGTTTGAAATGTGGAGACATTAGACCTTTGAAAGTTAAATGGAAATCACTTCAAAGGATGAATTGTTTAATGCATTTATTTTCTCAGCACTGCACTTCATATGGGTCATACCAAGTCCTCTGTACTTACCAGAATTCAACAACCAACCATGTTTGAGTAATGTTTTTGAGTGAACACGATCTATTTCCAAATGATTCAACTTCCCTTACCTCTGTCCCCTCCCGTCTACACCCCAGGGTTGTAGGGAACTAAAGGAACTTATAATCCTTCTCGACGAGAGCACGTTTTTTTGCCCAGCACTAATGCAACTGATTCCTCCCCTTCCAGGTTTGTTCCGGACCGTGAGTTCTCTGGTACGGACCACGGTCCTCGTCGTGACGGCCCTGTCCAGTTTGAGGAGGATCCGTTCGGTCTGGACAAGTTTTTAGAGGAGGCGAAGCAACACGGCGGCTCCAAGAGACCCTCCACCAGTAGAGGCTCCAAGGACTACGACCACGACAAGAAACGCAGGAAGGAGTGAGAGCACGGAGCAAGATACCCAGTCTGGTGGCATGGGAGGGTAGCGTTCAGTAGGCACAAAAATGGCTGCGACTGTTTTTGAAACAAGTTTCCACCTGAGACGACAAGTCTGATAATGGGGTAGCGTTCATTTGGCACAAAATCTCCAAAAACATTTGAAAAGTAGGAGTTGCCATTTTAGCGTGTTTTAGTTCATTTTCCTTTGTTTTAAACTTTGACACAGTGTTCTGCTTTTGTGCCCACTGAATGCGACCCAGGGTTTTGGGTTTTGGGGGGGGGGGGGTTTGGCTGGGACAGTACAGATATCCGTTTGTCTCGTCTGTTTGGCTGAAACCCCAAGGAACTAGCAGGGATTGTTCTTCACATCTATGTTGATGATGACTTTTTTTTTCTATTTTCTTTACACCATCCCTTAATCTTTACATGGAACAGAGTCTCGCCTGTGAAGTGTTTTTAAAGTAAAGCCCCCATAGTTGTATTAAGCAATGTTATTATGACTTGTTTTGTTAAATTCTCTTTGATCTAGCAGCATTCCTGTGCTTTGAGTTTGAATCCCGATCTTAAGTGATCTAGTCTATTGTATCTTGATAATAATTACACAAACTCTGTTACGGCTGGAATAGTGTAACCCTACTCTGTTAACACTGAATACACTTCAACTAGTGGATTGAAAGTGTCTCGTATTTTTTTTTTTTTTTTTAGGTTTGTGCTAATAAACATAAAACCAGTGTGATTCTACAGTGCTATCCAATTTTATTTTGTCACATGCTTTGTAAAAGCACAGGTGTAGACTAACAGTGAAAATGCTTACTTTCAGACCCTTCTCAACAATG
The DNA here is from genome assembly GCF_013265735.2 of Oncorhynchus mykiss. Taxonomy (NCBI): domain Eukaryota; kingdom Metazoa; phylum Chordata; class Actinopteri; order Salmoniformes; family Salmonidae; genus Oncorhynchus; species Oncorhynchus mykiss. Next base: position 37,167,136 of record NC_048568.1, read on the forward strand.
TAGAGAGAAATATTTAAAGATTTAATAACACAATGAATAAATACACAGGGTACCAGTACTGAGTCAATGTGCAGAGGTACGAGGTAATGGAGGTAGATACAGTGCCTTCAAAAATATTCATCCCCCTTGTCATTTTTCCTGTTTTGATGCATTACAACCTAATTTAAACAGATTTTTATTTCGATTTCATGTAATGGACATACACAAAATAGTCAAAATGGGTGAAGTAAAATGAAAAAAATGACTTGTTTAAATGTTTTTTTAAAAAGGAGAAGTGGTGTGTGCATATCTAGTCACCCCCTTTGCTATGAAACCCCTAAATAAGATCTGGTGCCACCAATTACCTTCAGAAGTCACATAATTAGTTAGATTGAACACAGGTGGACTTTATTTAAGTGTCACATGATCTCAATATACACCTGTTCTGAAAAGCCCCAGAGTCTACAACACCACAAAGCAAGGGGCATCATGAAGACCAAGGAGCTCTTGAAACAGGTCTGGGACGAAGTTGTGAAGTACATACAGTTGAAGTCGGATGTTTACAAACACCTTAGCCAAATACATTTAAACTCTGTTTTTCACAATTCCTGACATTTAAACCTAGTAAAAAAAAAAAAAATCCCTGTTTTAGGTCAGTTAGGATCACCACTTTTGTTTTCAGAATGTGAAATGTCAGAATACAAGTAGAGTTATTTCAGCTTTTATTCACATTCACATTTTTTTTCACATTCCCAGTGGGTCAGAAGTTTACATACACTCAATTAGTATTTGGTAGCATTGCTTTTAAATTGTTTAACTTGGGTCAAATGTTTTGGGTAGCTTCCCACAATAAGTTGGGTGAATTTTGGCCCATTCTTCCTGACAGAGCTGGTGTAACTGAGTCAGGTTTGTAGGCCTCCTTGCTCGCGCACACTTTTTCAGTTCTGTCCACAAATGTTCTATGTGACTGAGGTCAGCGCTTTGTGATTTCCACTCCAAAACCTTGACTTTGTTGACGTTAAGCCATTTTTACCAGAAGTTTGGAAGTATGCTTTGGGTCATTGTCCATTTGGAAGACCCATTTGCGACCAAGCTTTAACTAACAGACCCATGTCTTGATGTTGCTTCAATATATCCACGTAATTTTCCTTCCTCTTGATGCATCTATTTTGTGAAGTGCACCAGTCCCTCCTGCAGCAAAGCACCCACACAACATGATGCTGCCACCCCTGTGCTTCACAGTTGGGATGGTGTTCTCAGGCTTGCAAGCCTCCCCCTTTTTCCTTCAAACATAACGATGGTCATTATGGCCAAACAGTTCTATTTTTGTTTCATCAGACAAGAGGACATTCCTCCAAAAAGAGCGATCTTTGTCCCTATGTGCAGTTGCAAACCATAGTCTGGCTTTTTTATGGTGGTTTTAGAGTAGTGGCTTCATCCTTGCTGAGCAGCCTTTCAGGTTATGAAGATTTAGGACACGCTTTACTGTGGATATTGATACTTTTGTGCCCGTTTCCTCCAGCATCTTCACAAGGTCCTTTTCTGTTGTTCTGTGATTAATTTGCACTTTTCGCACCAAAGTACATTCATCTCTAGGAGACAGAACACGTCTCCTTCCTGTGCGGTATGACGGCTGCCTGGTCCCATGGTGTTTATACTTCCGTACTATTGTTTGTACAGATGAACGTGGTACCTTCAGGCATTTGGAATGAACCAGACTTGTGGAGGGCTACAATTTTTTTTCATGAGGTCTTGGTTTCTTTTGATTTTCCCCATGATGTCAAGCAAAGAGGCACTGAATAGACCTCCAATTGACTCAAATGATGTCGATTAGCCTATCAGAAGCTTCTAAAGCCATGTCATAATTTTCTGGAATTTTCCAAGCTGTTTAAAGGCACAGTCAACTTAGTGTACTTAGTGTAACTTCTGACCCACTGGAATTGAAATACGGTGAGTTATAAGTGAAATAACCAGTCTGTAAACAATTATTGGAAAAATTACTTGTGTCAACGCACAAAGTAGATGTCCTAACCGAATTGCCAAAACTATAGTTTGTTAACAAGAAATTTGTGGAGTGGTTGAAAAACTAGTTTTAATGACTCCAATCTAAGTGTATGTAAACTTCCAACTTCAACTGTGTCAGGGTTTGGTTCTAAAAAAATATCAGAAGCTTTGAACATCCCATGGAGCACCATTAAATCCTTTATTAAAAAATGGAAAGAACATGGGACCACAACAAACCTGCCAAGAGAGGGCTGCCCACCAAAACTCATGCAAGGAGGATATTAATCAGAGGCAACAAAGAGACCAAAGATAACCCTGAAGGAGCTGCAAAGCTCCACAGCGGAGATTGGAGTATCTATCCATAGGACCACTTTAGCCGTACACTACACAGAGCTGGGAATTACAGAAGAGTGTCCAGAAAAAAGCCATTGCTTACAGAAAAAAAATCTGCAAACACGTTTGGTGTTCACCAAACGGCATGTGGGAGACTCCCCAAACATATGGAAGAAGGTACTCTGGTCAGATGAGAGTAAAACTGAGATTTTTGGCCATCAAGGGAAACGCTATATCTGGTGCAAACCCAACACCTCACATCACCCCGAGAACACCATCCCCACAGTGAAGCATGGTGGTGGCAATATCATGCTGTGGGGATGTTTTTCATCGGCAGGGACTGGGAAACTAGTCAGAATTGAAGGAATGATGGATGGCGCTAAATACAGGGAAATTCTTGAGGCAAACCTGTTTCAGTCTTCCAGAGATTTGAGACTGGGACGGAGGTTCACCATTCCGCAGAACAATGACCCTAAGCATACTGCTAAAGCAACACACGAGTGGTTTAAGGGGAAACATTTAAATGTCTTGGAATGGCCTAGTCAAATCCCAGACCTCAATCCAGTTGAGAATATGTAGTATGACTTAAAGATTACTGTGCACCAGCAGAACCCATCCAACTTGAAGGAGCTGGAGCAGTTTTGCCTTGAAGAATGGGCGAAAATCCCAGTGGCTAGATGTGCCAAGTTTATAGAGACATACCCCAAGAGACTTGCAGCTGTAATTGCGGCAAAAGGTGGCTCTACACATTATTGACTTTGGGGGGTGAATAGCTAGCTATACATGTTCAAGTTCTGTTTTTTTTGTGTTTTTTTTTTCAAGGTAAAAAATGTTTTGCATCGTCAAAGTGGTAGACATGTTGTGTAAATCAAATGAAACAATACCCAAAAAAGACATTTTAATTCCAGGTTGTAAGGCAGCATTTTTCCTATTTTGTTAAGGGGGTGAATACTTTTGCAAGCCACTGTATGTACATATAGGTAGGGGTGAAGTGACTCGGCTTCAGTTCAAATAATATACCAGCAGCAGTGTATGTGATGATTCAAAATAGTTTAGGGCTGACCCTAATTAGTTGATTGTTTGGTCGATAGGCTGTTGGTCGACCAAGATTTCTTTAGTTGAGCAGTAGCAGATGTAAAAGACACCTGTCTGATTGGCTCCTGTCTGAGTGGACTGATCCGTTGTGGAGGCCGTGGGAATGGCACAGTCCATCACTCTAAGACGTGCTACTGAAATTGTTGTTATAACAGTTGTTATTTGTAGGGCCAAGTACCCCAAGACAGTTGTTATTTGTAAGGACATGTACCTCAAGACAGTTGTTGTTTGTAAGGACATGTACCTCAAGACAGTTGTTGTTTGTAAGGTCATGTACCTCAAGACAGTTGTTATTTGTCAGGACATGTACCTCAAGAGAGTTGTTATTTGTAAGGACATGTACCTCAAGGGAGTTGTTATTTGTAAGGACATGTACCTCAAGAGAGTTGTTATTTGTAAGGACATGTACCTCAAGCTTTTGCACCATGTCTTTCTCATAACCTTGGTAGGCTTCACTTTTTGTTTTCTACCTGCATTGTCAATCTCTTAGGAACAAAACACACATAGTTCAACTACCATCACTTCAATCTGGCCCCTCGAGTTCCTACTCTGACAGAGCGAGAAACAAACACTTAATTCTGGCCCCTAGAGTTCCTACTCCGACAGAGCGAGAAACAAACACTTCAATCTGGCCCCTCGAGTTCCTACTCTGACAGAGAGAGAAACAAACACTTCAATTGGGCCCCAGGAGTTCCTACTCCGACAGAGAGAGAAACAAACACTTCATTCTGGCCCCTAGAGTTCCTACTCCGACAGAGAGAGAAACAAACACTTCATTCTGGCCCCTAGAGTTCCTACTCCGACAGAGCGAGAAACAAACACTTCAATCTGGCCCCTAGAGTTCCTACTCCAACAGAGAGAGAAACAAACACTTCAATCTGGCCCCTAGAGTTCCTACTCCGACAGAGCGAGAAACAAACACTTCAATCTGGCCACTAGAGTTCCTACTCCGACAGAGCGAGAAACAAACACTTCAATCTGGCCCCTCGAGTTCCTACTCTGACAGAGAGAGAAACAAACACTTCAATTGGGCCCCAGGAGTTCCTACTCCGACAGAGCGAGAAACAAACACTTCAATCTGGCCCCTCGAGTTCCTACTCTGACAGAGAGAGAAACAAACACTTCAAATGGGCCCCTCGAGTTCCTACTCTGACAGAGAGAGAAACAAACACTTCAATTGGGCCCCAGGAGTTCCTACTCCGACAGAGAGAGAAACAAACACTTCATTCTGGCCCCTAGAGTTCCTACTCCGACAGAGAGAGAAACAAACACTTCATTCTGGCCCCTAGAGTTCCTACTCCGACAGAGCGAGAAACAAACACTTCAATCTGGCCCCTAGAGTTCCTACTCCGACAGAGAGAGAAACAAACACTTCAATCTGGCCACTAGAGTTCCTACTCTGACAGAGTGAGAAACAAACACTTCATTCTGGCCCCTAGAGTTCCTACTCCGACAGAGCGAGAAACAAACACTTCAATCTGGCCCCTAGAGTTCCTACTCCGACAGAGAGAGAAACAAACACTTCAATCTGGCCCCTAGAGTTCCTACTCCGACAGAGCGAGAAACAAACACTTCAATCTGGCCACTAGAGTTCCTACTCCGACAAGGAGAGAAACAAACACTTCAATCTGGCCCCTCGAGTTCCTACTCTGACAGAGAGAGAAACAAACACTTCAATTGGGCCCCAAGAGTTCCTACTCTGACAGGGAGAGAAACAAACACTTAAATTGGGCCCCAGGAGTTCCTACTCCGACAGAGCGAGAAACAAACACTTCAATCTGGCCCCTCGAGTTCCTACTCCGACAGAGCGAGAAACAAACACTTCAATCTGGCCCCTCGAGTTCCTACTCCGACAGAGAGAGAAACAAACACTTCAATCTTGCCCCTAGAGTTCCTACTCCGACAGAGCGAGAAACAAACACTTCAATCTGGCCACTAGAGTTCCTACTCCGACAGAGCGAAACACCTGATAGAGGTAATAGTGACAGGATGCCAGGTATACTGGCCTTGCCTCAGTGGTAGACTATTCTTTTCTGGAGTCCCTTTATTATGGGCCCCATGCCGATTCTCTGATAGACAGTTTTCACACTCCACTCCACACTGTGCCTCTTCAAGGCTTCACCGCCTATCTCTAGTCATAGCTGTTATGTTGCCATCAGAATTAATTTCCCTCCCACAGTGAGAGGTCAGGCTAAATGGGAAGCACATACACACACACACTCCCTGTCAACCCATGAAGCCTTTCAAGCAAAGTGTGTGCGTGTGTGTGCGCGTGCGTGTGTGCGCGCGCGTGTGTGTGTGTGCGCGCGTGTGTGAGTGCGTGCGTGTTAGCTTGTCCACACAGCCCCTCGGGCACTGGAGAACAATGAAGCTTGACTCGCTCCATAGGAAAATGCTGTTTTATTTTGCATTGACCTTTGTCATGTGGAGAGGAGTGAAGCCGGTGATTGTAATCCAATAGCATCTCAGCAGGAGGTGCTTTTCAGATCGTGGTGGAGACTCACTGTAATGGTGTCAGACGAGCAGTGGCGTGAGAGAATCAATCCACAGTATGACGAATCAATATCTGTTGTTACTGGTCTGATGCAAGACTGCATCTTTTAGTCATTCAGTGTTGTCTCTGTAGTCTGTAGTCTGTAGTGTCTAGTCTGTAGTGTGTAATCTGTAGTCGGTAGTGTGTAGTATGTAGTGTCTAGTTGGAGTGTGTAGTCTGTAGTGTGTAGTATGTAGTGTGTTATCTGTAGTGTGTAGTGTGTAATCTGTAGTGTCTAGTCTGTAGTGTGTAGTATCTAGTCTGTAGTGTGTAATCTGTAGTGTGTAGTCTGTAGTGTCTAGTGTGTAATCTGTAGTGTGTAGTGTCTAGTGTGTAATCTGTAGTGTGTAGTATGTAGTGTGTAATCTGTAGTATAGTCTGTAGTGTGTAATATGTAGTGTGTAGTCTGTATTGTCTAGTGTGTAATCTGTAGTGTGTAGTGTCTAGTGTGTAATCTGTAGTGTCAAGTGTAATCTGTAGTGTGTAGTATGTAGTGTGTAGTGTGTAATCTGTAGTGTGTAGTGTTTAGTAAATAGTGTGTAATCTGTAGTGTGTAGTGTTTAGTAAATAGTGTGTAATCTGTAGTGTCTAGTCTGTAGTGTGTGATCTGTACTGTCTAGTGTGTAGTATGTAGTGTGTAATCTGTAGTGTCTAGGGTGTAGAGTGTGGTATGTAGTCTGTAGTGTCTAGTCAGTAGTATGTAGTGTGTGGCATGTAGTCTGTAGTGTGTAGTCTGTAGTGTGTAATCTGTAGTCTGTAGTGTGTAATCTGTAGCATGTAGTCTAGTGTGCAGTGTGTGTACTCTTTGTAGTGTACACTCTGTAGTCTGCAGAGCGTGGTCTGCAGTGTGTAGTCTGTAGTGTGTAATCTGTAGCATGTAGTCTAGTGTGCAGTGTGTGTACTCTTTGTAGTGTACACTCTGTAGTCTGCAGAGCGTGGTCTGCAGTGTGTGGTCTGCAGTGTGTAGTCTGCAGTGTGTGGTCTGCAGTGTGTGGTCTGCAGTGTGTAGTCTGCAGTGTGTAGTCTGCAGTGTGTAGTCTGTAGTGTGTGGTCTGCAGTGTGTAGTCTGTAGTGTGTAATCTGTAGCATGTAGTCTAGTGTGTAGTATGTAGTGTGCAGTGTGTGTACTCTTCAGTGTGTAGTCTGCAGTGTGTGGTCTGCAGTGTGTAGTCTGCAGTGTGTTGTCTGTGCGGTCCGTAGTCTGTAGTGTGTAGTATGTGTAGTCTGCAGTGTGTAGTCTGTGCGGTCTGTAGTCTGCAGTGTGTGGTCTGCAGTGTGTGGTCTGCAGTGTGTGGTCTGCAGTGTGTAGTCTGCAGTGTGTAGTCTGCAGTGTGTAGTCTGTAGTGTGTGGTCTGCAGTGTGTAGTCTGTAGTGTGTAATCTGTAGCATGTAGTCTAGTGTGTAGTATGTAGTGTGCAGTGTGTGTGTACTCTTCAGTGTGTAGTCTGCAGTGTGTGGTCTGCAGTGTGTAGTCTGCAGTGTGTTGTCTGTGCGGTCCGTAGTCTGTAGTGTGTAGTATGTGTAGTCTGCAGTGTGTAGTCTGTGCGGTCTGTAGTCTGCAGTGTGTGGTCTGCAGTGTGTGGTCTGCAGTGTGTGGTCTGCAGTGTGTAGTCTGCAGTGTGTAGTCTGTAGTGTGTGGTCTGCAGTGTGTAGTCTGTAGCATGTAGTCTAGTGTGTAGTATGTAGTGTGCAGTGTGTGTGTACTCTTCAGTGTGTAGTCTGCAGTGTGTGGTCTGCAGTGTGTAGTCTGCAGTGTGTTGTCTGTGCGGTCCGTAGTCTGTAGTGTGTAGTATGTGTGGTCTGCAGTGTGTAGTCTGCAGAGTGTGGTCTGCAGTGTGTAGTCTGCAGTGTGTTGTCTGTAGTGTGTAGTATGTTTACTCTTCAGTGTGTAGTCTGCAGAGTGTGGTCTGCAGTGTGTAGTCTGCAGTGTGTTGTCTGTGCGGTCTGTAGTGTGTAGTATGTTTACTCTTCAGTGTGTAGTCTGCAGTGTGTAGTCTGCAGAGTGTGGTCTGCAGTGTGTAGTCTGCAGTGTGTTGTCTGTGCGGTCCGTAGTCTGTAGTGTGTAGTATGTGTGGTCTGCAGTGTGTAGTCTGCAGTGTGTTGTCTGTGCGGTCTGTAGTCTGTAGTGTGTAGTATGTGCGGTCTATAGTGTGTAGTCTGCAGTGTGTAGTATGTGCGGTCTATAGTGTGTAGTCTGCAGTGTGTAGTATGTGCGGTCTATAGTGTGTAGTCTGCAGTGTGTAGTATGTGCGGTCTATAGTGTGTAGTGTGTAGTGTGTGGTGTGTAGTCTGCAGTCTGTAGTGTGTAGTGTCTAATATTGCTCGTATGGTCTCTTTGGAGGTTTTGGTTGTTTGAACTGATAGAACCGAGAGCTTTACTGACAAAGTACCTGACTTTCGGGGTGAGGGCCCAGAGTTTTTTTGGGGGGGTCAAGCCATACGGTAGGGAAAGACTCCTGGCCCTAAGTAAACACGTTTTTTAACTTCCGGAGCACCCCATTCTGTATGATGCTGTAGTCTGCAAATTCAATTGAGCTTTTAGAAGCATAACCCTACCACAGCCACCCTCAACGTATTCTTTCAGTTCTCAGTTGAGCTTTGACCATTATTGTTGAGACCGTGAGGTGTATTTAATTTTCTCGGACAGCTTGATAATGGCTCTTCACTAGTCTGTTGTTCTGGCTGTGAATGTGGAACAGTGGAAGATGAATGAGTTTCTTAAGAAAAGGAAATTGGTTCTTTGGTCCAGCTTTTGTGTGGCTTTGAACACAAACAGCTAAACACTATTGTGTCCTTCCATAATGGAATCTTCAGTGTGCAGACGGAACACGATTGATAGGTGTTTATCTCCGTTGCAGAATGGAACAACCCCCGGACAGAAACAATATTGCGTTGTACAGAAAATCTATCTTTCACACTTTTCAATTCATGGGGCGTTTTTCTAGTTATTTGTTATTATCTATGTGTTTTTGTGATATTTTCCTTCCCTGTCAGGAAAGACAAAGCAATGAGTCTCAGTGATGAATGGGTGTGCTCTGTGCCCCTTTTACCTGTTGAAAGTTCTGGACAAAGATCCCAGCAGACTGATGGCTTGTTGTTCCACTGCTTATAAGGTTGTGCTGTACTTATAAGGTCATGCTGAGTCACTCTTTATTTTTATAGAACTGCCTACTCTTATGAGTCAGTCTGAGTATTTTGATTCTGATGTGAGTGACGCAGGCAAATCCAGATTTAGGCATCTGTTCAAAATACTCTGTGAGAATCTCAATTGCGTACTCCTCGTATCCTCTCTCCTTGCCTCCTTCTCAAACCCCAGTGTATGAGAAAGCCAGAGTTTCCAGCCCCTCTGACCTTCTCCTCCAATGGGGTTTGAGAAGGAGGCAAGGAGAGAGGACACGAGGAACATGCAATTGAGATTCTCCCCATCATGCCAATCTAATATTCCTCACCCATTCACTATTCCAGGTTACCTGTCTTGCATCGTTTCCTCATCACAACAGACTGGTGGAGTCTGGGGGTCTTGACTTGACACTCATTTGGTAGTCATTCCAGACCAACATTCATATATCTTGAGATTTGTCTATGGCTCGTGAGAATACTCATTGGATGACTGAGCAGTCCCGTCAGTGGGTGTGTAGCAGACGCAGAGGCTAGCCTCTGAATCCTGGAGAGCTGCAGACACACAGTAGTCTCCTCTCCTCAGCAGCTGCCCACTGTGTTTTTCCACTGAGGAAAAGCCTAATCATTATGCAAGACAAGTTTACTCATCACGCAAGCATGGTTCTCAAACCACATCTGCTGCACTGAGGCTAGCCTCTGAATCCCGGAGAGCTGTTCTCCTGTTCTTTCCCTCTCCTCTCTCCTCAGTCGTGGCTCCCCTTCCCAAGTATGACAGAGAGCTCAGAGTATAATCCATTATAAGAAGGTTTAGACAGGCGTAAAAACTCCCTAATGGTTGTGTCAGTCAGAGACCGGCCCCCGCCTAGCAGTCACACACACACACACACACACACACATAGTTGCTGAGAGAGGCATGGCTTCCTGGAATTCAATGTTTAGCACACTGACAGCTCTGGAATGTGTTGTGATGTGTGATTGAGTGACAGCTGGGACAAAGTCTTAATTTAATAAAAGACCAAGTGTCTTAGTGTGTGGCCAAATGGCTCATAGTAGTTTCCTGTGGTTGTTGCTGTTCTGGTGGTTGATCTTGTCTAGGTGTCTAGGTTGATCATTTCTCCCTTTTGCTTTCCCTCCCTCTGTTTTCTTTCTCTCACACACACACGTTCACACAGAGAGGTCAATCATAATAGGTTATGACTCGGCAGTGTCCTGTCTTCATTATACCATTTACCACGCACATATTGTGATGTCATATTGTGCTAGAGCTAAATAATAGGTTGTTTCTGTCCAAGACCTGAGATTTCTCTGGATTTTTATTTTTATTTTATCTCAACCTTCTAAAACTATAACGTTGAGATATTATGCATCTATCTCATTATTGGGAGTCACCTTGGCCATCAGGGTGATTGGTGTTACTTAGGATCAGGGGCTCAACTTTCACTGGGGACGGGGACGAGGGACATGAAATTGCATTTTTGTCCCCCCCGCCAGTTTTATCATTGGAATGTGATACAAAATGAGGCAACGGTGTGCTTTAGGACCATGTGGACGCCTCCGAGCGGGTCGGGTCGACTGTTTGGAGTGTTTGATCCGACTGGATAAAATAAAAGTTATGTTCCCCCCCCCTACCCCCCACTTCTAAAATCAAATTTGCGCCCCTGTTTAGGATTATAAATAAACAGTGAACCTAGTCATTTTTTACTAATCAGACTGCATTATAGATCTCAGTTCATCATTTTGTTAAGGACATGGCTTGGTCTGTAGTATGGCAAATGTTTAGTTTATTAATTCGACCATTTCAACAACAAAATAACAAGCACACATAAAACTTGAAAAAAACCATACATGCACATGAATAAAATCATGGAGGATAACACACAATGCATTCTGGGACTTATTTCCATTGTTAAATCATGGAGGATAACACACAATACAGTCTGGGACTTATTTCCATTGTTAAATCGTGGAGGATAACACACAATACAGTCTGGGACTTATTAGCAGTAGTGTAAAGTACTTACAGTTGAAGTCGGAAGTTTACATACACCTTAGCCAAATACATTTAAACTCTATTTTTCACAATTCCTGACATTTAATACAGGTAAAAATTCATTGTCTTAGGTCAGTTAGGATCACCACTTTATTTTAAGAATGTGAAATGTCAGAATAATAGTAGAGAGTGATTTAATTCAGCTTTTAATTATTTCATTACATTCCCAGTGGGTCAGAAGTTTACATACACTCAATTAGTATTTGGTAGCGTTCCCTTTAAATTGTTTAACTTGGGAAATATGTTTTGGGTATCCCTTCACAAGCTTCCCACAATAAATTGGGTGAATTTTGGCCCATTCCTCCTGACGCTCTGTCAGGACGCTCTGTGGTGTAACTGAGTCAGGTTTGTAGGCTTCATTGCTCGCACACACTTTTTCATTTCTTCCCACAAATGTGCTATAGGATGGAGGTCAGGGCTTTGTGATGGCCACTCCAATACCTTGACTTTGTTGTCCTTAAGCCATTTTGCCACAACTTTGGAAGTATATTTGTGGTCATTGTCCAATTGGAAGACCCATTTGCGACCAAGCTTTAACTTCCTGACTGATGTCTTGAGCTGTTGCTTCAATATATCCACATAATTTTCTTGCCTCGTGATGCCATCTATTTTGTGAAGTGCACCAGTCCCTCTTGCAGCAAAGCACCCCCACAACATGATGCTGCCACCCCCGTGCTTCATGGTTGGGATGGGGTCTTCGGCTTGCAAGCCTCCCCCTTTTTCCTCCAAACATAACGATGGTCATTATGGCCAAACAGTTCTATTTTTGTTTCATCAGACCAGAGGACATTTCTCCAAAAAGTATGATCTTTGTCCCCATGTGCAGTTGCAAACCGTAGTCTGGCTTTTTTATGGTGGTTTTGGAGCAGTGGCTTCTTCCTTGCTGAGCGGCCTTTCAGGTTATGTCGATATAAGACTTGTTTTACTGTGGATGTAGATACTTTTGTACCTGTTTCCTTCAGCTTCTTCACAAGGTCCTTTGCTGTTGTTCTGGGATTGATTTGCACTTTTCTCACCAAAGTACGTTCATCTCTAGGAGACAGAACACGTTACCTTCCTGAACGGTATGACGGCTGCGTGGTCCCATGGTGTTTATACTTGCATACTGTTGTTTGTAGAGATGAACGTGGTACCTTCAAGTGTTTGGAAATCCCAAGGATGAACCAGACTTGTGGAGGTCTACATTTTTTTTCATGAGGTCTTGGCTGATTAATTTAGATTTTCCCATGATGTCAAGCAAAGAGGTACTGAGTTTGAAGGTAGGCCTTGAAATACATCCACAGGTACACCTCCAATTGACTCAAATTATTTCAATTAGCCTATCAGAAGCTTCTAAAGCCATGTCATAATTTTCTTGAATTTTCCAAGCTGTTTAAAGGCACAGTCAACTTAGTGTGTGTAAACTTCTGACCCACTGGAATTGTGATACAGTGAGTTATAAGTGAAATAATTTGTCTGTAAACAATTGTTGGAAAAATTACTTGTGTTTTGCACAAAGTAGATGTCCTAACCGACTTTCCAAAACTATAAATTGTTAACAAGAAATTTGTGGAGTGGTTGAAAAACTCGTTTTAATGATTCCAACCTAGGTGTATGTAAACTTCCGACTTCATCTGTAAGTAAGAATACTTTCAATTACTACTTATGTAGTTTTGGGGGGTATCTGTACTTTACTATTTATATTTTTGATAACTTTTACTTCACTACATTCTGAAAGAAAATATTGTACATTTTAAAAACAAGAAAATGGTGCCATCTGCTTTGCTTCAAATAAGGAATTTGAAATGATTTATTTAAGTATATTTTTAGCAATTCCATTTACTTTTGATACTTAACTATACTTAACTATATTTAAAACCAACCACTGTTTCCACCACTGTGTGTGTGTGTTGTTTAAAAACACTGTTTCCACCACTGTGTGTGCGTGTGTTGTTTAAAAACACTGTTTCCCAACAGGCTGTCTGGGGTGTATAGGGAGAGATTGATGCCCCAGGATGATTTCATTAGATCACATCTACAGTAGTGAAACAACTACACAGGCTGTGAATACATCATCTGGAGAAGGGGAGGAAAGGGGAGCCATCAATTGAATGTAACTCACAGGCAACACCATTCAATACAATTCCAACGATGTGTTTACCTGTCAGAGGAGACACACAATAATTCAGTTGTTGTTCCTATATGGGTATTTAATATGAGTTGATGCATTTTCACGATTACAGACACATCTGTCCATGTCATATTGTGGAGATTGGTTTGCAGGGATTTAACTTTGCAGGAAATGATTGTGATGTACCCTGAGTGTACAAAACATTAAGAACACGTGCTCTGAATTCAGACTATCCAGGTGAAAGCTATGATCCCTTATTGATCTCACTTGTTAAATCCACTTCAATCAGTGTAGATGAAGGGGGGAGGAGACAGGTTAAAGATGAAGGGGAGGAGACAGGTTAAATATGAAGGGGAGGAGACAGGTTAAAGATGAAGGGGATGAGACAGGTTAAAGATGAAGGGGAGGAGACAGGTTAAAGATGAAGGGGAGGAGACAGGTTAAAGATGAAGGGGAGGAGACAGGTTAAAGATGAAGGGGAGGAGACAGGTTAAAGATGAAGGGGAGGAGACAGGTTAAAGATGAAGGGGATGAGACAGGTTAAAGATGAAGGAGATGAGACAGGGTTAAAGATGAAGGGGAGGAGACAGGTTAAAAATGAAGGGGAGGAGACAGGTTAAAAATGAAGGGGAGGAGACAGGTTAAAAATGAAGGGGAGGAGACAGGTTAAAAATGAAGGGGAGGAGACAGGTTAAAAATGAAGGGGAGGAGTCAGGTTAAAGATGAAGGGGAGGAGACAGGTTAAAGATGAAGGGGAGGAGTCAGGTTAAAGAATACTTTTTAAGCCTTGAGACAGTTGAGACATGGCTTCTGTATGTGCCATTCAGAGGGTGAATCGGCAGGATATTTAAGTCCCTTAGAACAGGGTATGGTAGTAGGTGCCAGGCGCACCGGTTTGTGTCAAGAACTTTAACGCTACTGGGTATTTCAGGCTCAAAAGTGTCCCGTGTGTATCAAGAATGGTCCTCCACCCAAGGGACATTCAGCCAACTTGACACGTCCGTGGAAACTATTGGAGTCAACATGGGCCAGCATCCCTGTGCAATGCTTTCGACACCTTGTAGAGTCGATGCCCCGATGAATTGAGGCTCGTCTGAGGAAAAAAGGGGTGTCGGTGCAACTCAATATTAGGAAGGTGTTCTTACCTAAGTGGCTCGTCTGCAACAACGACATTGGCTACCTGTATCTATGTATCTATGTATTCAATTGTATAGAGATAACAGATACATGAAAGTGTTTTACCACAGGCAAAATCAATCTATGCTGTTACAGTACTGGTTGTTTTGGCTGTGTCTGCAGTACATCTGATCACAAAAACTATTACAGCAAATGCATACCTCTGTGGGGAAAAAAAGTAACAAGTAATTGAACGATGTGTGTTGTGATTTCATATGTCATTTTTTTCTTCCAATAAATAATCTGCCCGGAGAAGATAATATTGTTCAGAAACACAATATCAATTCAATCAGATTTGATTCAATAACCAATCAGGTCAGGTCTAAATCTATTTGGTGAAACAACCTTGTGACTTACAATGTGTCATCCATTAGATCCCTTGCCTTCTCCCACTTAACCCTGTCCTAGATCCTATTAAAGCTTTACAGTCTGCTATTAAGAAAAGATCTAAGGCTGTTGACCAAAATGGCACCCTATTCCCTTGACAGTGCACTCCTTCTTTAAACAGGGCCAGCTCATAGGGCTCTGGTCAATGGTAGTACCATTTTGAGACGCCCACTATTCATCTTAACAACCTCTATGCACGTTGGCAGAGCTAGTGGACATAACACAGTGAAGGTATATAACCTTGAATAGGGTACAGAAGCATAAAAGTCTCCCGTTGAAAATCGATTGGACAGAGAATCAATTGGTTTGATGTTGTCAGGATATAAATGTCTTGATCTCAGAGTTCACATTGAGTTAGGTCAGAACATTGCTGTTGTACATTGAGGTATACTGTATAACCAACAGCGGTATTAAACCAAAGAGCTTAATATTTGGCGATATGATCTTCTCCGCTGTTTCTATGGTCCCACAGCGCCATCTAGGAGGGTGAGAGGAGTAGTGAAACACCTATACACAACCCTGTTCAATCAAACTTGGATGTATTGATATTCTCCAAACACAGTTACTAGTTCTATTGCCCCCACAGGTTAGTGTTGTGTTCTATTTAGCCTGTGGCTAACCTCATAGTCCACTTGAGAGAGTATCCTGTGCCAAGAAAGCAAGTGTGTGTTTCTAACGTTTAATAATACTGCAGGGTGAAGACTCATGTCGCTCTACACTGAGTGTACAAAACATTAAGAACACCTTCTCTTTCCATTGACATAGACTGACCAGGTGAAAGTTCTGATCCCTTATTGATGTCACCTGTTAAATCCGCTTCAATCAATGTAGATGAAGGGCAGGAGACAGCATAGCTGCGGGAAGTAGTTTGGGGGTTGGGTAGGCGGTGGTGCTGAAAAGTTGTTTTGCCCACTGTACAGATGGCTATGTCGGCCCGCTAAAACAGGACTGGTAAAGGCCTAGTGCACTAGTTTTGTCGCAAAAAATTATAAAAAGAAAAATGTTTTGTTTGTTTCTTCCGATTTTTCAGGGGGTTCTGTGTCTTTTATACTGATAAGTTCAACAGGTGCCATTAATACAGGTAACGAGTGGAGGACAGAGGAGCCTCTTAAAGAAGAAGTTACAGGTCTGTGAGAGACAGAAATCATGCTTGTTTGTAGGTGACCAAACACTTATTTTCCACCATAATTTGCAAATAAATTCATTAAAAATCCTACAATGTGATTTTCTGGATTTTTTTTCGTCATTTTGTCTGTCATAGTGGAAGTGTACCTATGATGAAAATTACAGGCCTCTCTCATCTTTTTAAGTGGGAGAACTTGCACAATTGGTGGCTGACTAAATACTTTTTTGCCCCACTGTATATATGGGGCATAATAATCTCAGCTCTGTAGATTTTGCTGCGAAGATACAGAATCAATAGATCATTTATTCTGGTATTTCCCCTATGCAGTTTGTTTCTGGTCACAGGTTCAGGAATGTTTAAAAAATCACAACATGCATGTAAAATTAACCTTACACTGTTGGGTGATTTGGAAAGCCATAGTCAGTCAATAAATAATATAATAATACTCGTAGGAAAGATGTTCATCTTTAGCTCACAATCTGTGGATACTATACAATTAGAAAGGTTAAAAAATGTATGTAAAACATCACAGTGCAATTGAAAAATATATGGCACATGGAAACCAAACGAGGGTGGTCTATGGTGTTAGGTGAGGTGGGCTGAGAGGTTGAGGAGTGATCTATGGCGATAAATGGGATGGGCTGAGGGGGCGGCATTAAAGAGCTGAGGTCTATGGTGGTAGGTGGGATGGGTTGAGAGTGGCTGAGGGGGCGGGATTAAAGAGCTGAGGACTATGGTGATAGGAGGGATGGGCTGAGAGTGACTGAGGGGGAGGGATTAAAGAGCTGAGGTCTATGGTGATAGGTGGGATGGGCTGAGAGTGGCTGAGGGGTGGGTTTAAAGAGCTGAGGTCTATGGTGATAGGTGGGATGGGCTGAGAGTGGCTGAGGGGTGGGTTTAAAGAGCTGAGGTCTATGGTGATAGGTGGGATGGGCTGAGAGTGGCTGAGGGGTGGGATTAAAGAGCTGAGGTCTATGGTGATAGGTGGGATGGGCTGAGAGTGATTGAGGGGGAGGGATTAAAGAGCTGAGGTCTATGGTGATAGGTGGGATGGGCTGAGAGTGATTGAGGGGGAGGGATTAAAGAGCTGAGGTCTATGGTGATAGGTGGGATGGGCTGAGAGTGATTGAGGGGGAGGGATTAAAGAGCTGAGGTCTATGGTGATAGGTGGGATGGGCTGAGAGTGGCTGAGGGTTGGTCTATGGTGATAGGTGGGATGGGCTGAGAGTGGCTGAGGGGGAGGGATTAAAGAGCTGAGGTCTATGGTGATAGGTGGGATGGGCTGAGAGTGGCTGAGGGTTGGTCTATGGTGATAGGTGGGATGGGCTGAGAGTGGCTGAGGGGGAGGGATTAAAGAGCTGAGGTCTATGGTGATAGGTGGGATGGGCTGAGAGTGGCTGAGGGGGAGGGATTAAAGAGCTGAGGTCCATGGTGATAGGTGGGATGGGCTGAGAGTGGCTGAGGGGTGGGTTTAAAGAGCTGAGGTCTATGGTGATAGGTGGGATGGGCTGAGAGAGACTGAGGGGGAGGGATTAAAGAGCTGAGGTCTATGGTGATAGGTGGGATGGGCTGAGAGTGGCTGAGGGTTGGGATTAAAGAGCTGAGGTCTATGGTGATAGGTGGGATGGACTGAGAGTGGCTGAGGGGGAGGGATTAAAGAGCTGAGGTCTATGGTGAGAGGTGGGATGGGCTGAGAGTGACTGAGGGGGAGGGATTAAAGAGCTGAGGTCTATGGTGATAGGTGGGATTAAAGAGTTTATGTTCAGTCATGTATTATTATGTGACTGCTTTATATAAAAGTACCATGTATGTAAAATGTATGTATATGTAGTAGATTAGCTGTTTAAAATCAAAAATATATATTTGTCCTCTGAAGAGGTGGGATGTGTTAATAAAAAACACAAAATGATAAACTTGATGTAACTGTGGGACGCAGGGATGTTCATATGGTGTTCTTACTGTTTTGAAGAAAAGGGGGGTGAGGGGGTGCAACTCAATATTAGGAAGGCGTTTTTCATGTTTTGTACACTCAGTGTATATCTAAAGGCTGTTGGAGCATGCTGTCTACTGTTTGGAGTGGTTGTAGTCTATTTTGGGTATTAACAGTGGTGTGTGTGTCGGTGCATGCGTGAATGCGCGTGTGTGTACATGTGTAGTGTGCACGAACATGTTGACCAAACAGGGAGAGATGCGTTAACATGACCTGGAAGGCTTTTAAGAGACGAATTAGGCTCGATTTGAAAATGTGGTCGATCGGAGGCCCAATATGGATGGTGTGACGCAATTGCGAAGCCTCGGGAGGCCAGATTGACCTCTGGTACAGCTTCCGCCGTGCCCCTCTCAAATTTTGTAACAATGTAGATGACTCCGTATACCTCCGTATTGACTTGATTGGTTGACAGGTAGGTAAGGGCGGGAGGTCCTGTATACACACAAACTCACTTTCTTGACAACTTCCTTCACAACAGCCGGTGGTGTATCGTACTCACAGTAAATAAAATACTTTAAACTACTACTTAAGTTGTTTTTTGGGGGTATCTGTACTTTACTTTACTATTTATATATCTTTTTTTACTTTTTATTTTACTTCACTTACATTCCTAAAGAAAATAATGTACTTTTAATTCTATACATTTTCCCAGACACCCAAAAGTACTTGTTACATTTTGAATTGTTAAGCAGGACAGGAAAATTGTCCATTTTCTATTAAGGTATCTTTATTTTTACTCAAGTATGACACCGCTGACAACAGCTCTGCGCTGCTCGACGAAGCGAAAGAAGTATTAATGCCCTTTCTTCTGCAGAGGCCATATCCCCATAAACGCTGCACGGCCAATGCAGATGTCAGATTGACCATGCAGCGCCTTCAGCGCTCTATTTAAAATATAAATATATAAATACACTTGTTTGTTGTTGTTTTTTTGGAGGGGGGGGGGGGGGCTGCACTTGACCTCAGGATAACAAGGACTATTGTTTTATGTTCTCTCCGTGACATTGACTGCAAGGATCAGGAGTGTTATTTCCTTCTACTCCAGGAATGTTTCAGCTGGCAATTCCAACCAAAGCACAGGCTATGACGACTACGTTTGTTATCTTCCACTTCTTGCACTGGGAGGTACAAGAGGAAATGACTGGTAGATAAATGAAATAGCGTTATGCGATAAGGTTACCTTTTATTATTAAGGTTACCTATATTATGAAGTGTTTACGAATGACTATCACACAATTTTAAACAACAAATTATAGCTGTTTAAAAAGGTTTTAAAGCTTTAGCGAGCGGGATATTGTGTAGGTGAAGAAAGGCCCACTGAAAGAGGAGCAGATAAGGATCAGGTTACTGTTTCAGGCCCCGGGCCAGTCATTGCTGCAGTATTTTGCTATGTGGCAGTATGATGCTGTGTGGCAGTATGTTGCTGTGTGGCAGTGTGTTGCTGTGTGGCAGTATGATGCTGTGTGGCAGTATGTTGCTGTGTGGCAGTATTTTGCTGTGTGGCAGTATGTTGCTGTGTGGCAGTATGTTGCTGTGTGGCAGTATGTTGCTGTGTGGCAGTATGTTGCTGTGTGGCAGTATTTTGCTATGTGGCAGCATGATGCTGTGTGGCAGTATGATGCTGTGTGGCAGTATTTTGCTATGTGGCAGTATGATGCTGTGTGGCAGTATGATGCTGTGTGGCAGTATGTTGCTGTGTGGCAGTATTTTGCTATGTGGCAGTATGTTGCTGTGTGGCAGTATTTTGCTATGTGGCAGTATGTTGCTGTGTGGCAGTATTTTGCTATGTGGCAGTATGATGCTGGGTGGCAGTATGTTGCTGTGTGGCAGTATGTTGCTGTGTGGCAGTATGTTGCTGTGTGGCAGTATTTTGCTGTGTGACAGTATTTTGCTGTGTGGCAGTATGTTGCTGTGTGGCAGTATGTTGCTGTGTGACAGTATGTTGCTGTGTGGCAGTATTTTGCTGTGTGACAGTATTTTGCTGTGTGGCAGTATTTTGCTGTGTGACAGTATTTTGCTGTGTGGCAGTATGTTGCTGTGTGGCAGTATTTTGCTGTGTGGCAGTATGTTGCTGTGTGGCAGTATGTTGCTGTGTGGCAGTATTTTGCTGTGTGACAGTATTTTGCTGTGTGACAGTATTTTGCTGTGTGGCAGTATGTTGCTGTGTGGCAGTATTTTGCTGTGTGGCAGTATGTTGCTGTGTGGCAGTATGTTGCTGTGTGGCAGTATTTTGCTGTGTTTTGCTGTGTGACAGTATTTTGCTGTGTGGCAGTATTTTGCTGTGTGGCAGTATGTTGCTGTGTGGCAGTATTTTGCTGTGTGACAGTATTTTGCTGTGTGACAGTATTTTGCTATGTTTGTGTTCAACAGTAGGCTATTACTCGGGTAATTCATCAAAAAAAGGTATAATGTGCAATTGATTCTACGTCCCAAATGGCACCCTAGTCCCTATATAGTGACCTACTTTTCATCAGAGGCCTATGGGTCCTAGTCAAAAGTAGTGCCCTACATAGGGGATAGGGTGCTATTTGGGATATATTTAATTGGTTTAGACTAGGTATCTTGTAGACTGGGTGGGTGAGGAAACATGTTCTGTAATCTTGGAGGATTGTAAATCGATTAACTGTAAACATTAAACAGGTGGCGTTAAGTCATGAACGCTGGAGATGATGTCATTGTATTCAGTTTCCCAAAAATACTATTTTCACAAACATCCTATTCAGGGACATCTGGCTCAGTGGGTGGGTGTAAGGAAAATCGTCTCCTTAGACTGTTTTCCTGTAGGCCATGGCACATGACCAAAGTCCTTTACTCACAAGTGAGGTGATACTTCACTGGAAAAAAATCGTAAACCCATGCAAAAGGTTACTACAGGCTCTTTCGATGGTCATTTACATGGCTAATTCCGGATTTATTCAGTTTTACATGACGTCATAAACTCCTCATTGGTCGCTGAAAGTTAACAGGGGCGTGTATTTCCGGTAATCTCATATTGTGTATTTGCAGTTTCTCCAGAAAACAGAGAGAAGAGAGGTCCCGGTCACGTAAGTATACAAACCTGGATATTCGGGCGAATAAATGCCACCAAGTATGACCAAGAGCTCGGCGAATAAACTGACAAATGGAGATGTTTTCCACCGGACATCCAACGGTAAGACATCATCGAGAAGGAACGGTTTCGTGAAGAATCATTGCTTGTTCCAACAACCGCAACAGAAGAATCGGCGCCCGAGTGAGGTGAGGCCCACCCGTTAACACTACTGCTACTACCGCTCGATGAGAAGAGGGAATGACCATTAGGATATCCGTCAACAATATAGATTGAATGAACACAGCGCAATAAAATGTAGCGACTTATTCCAACTATGTTGATCTGTCGCTTTTTTAAACTGGTATTGAAGTTGAGTCATTGTAACAAGTTTGATAGGGTGTGACGAAGTGATTAAGCCTCAATGTGTTGACTGAATTATAATCATTATTTATCGTGTCTGTTTTGTGAAAATGTGTCTTGCATCTCAACACAGCAAAGCATCACCACATAGCTACATCAATTATATATATATATATATATATATATAAGTTACAAACAACTACATCGGCAACACATGTGGTTACAGATAACAGTTCGTATGGTGGAGGGAGCCGTTATTTATTCAATTGACATATACTGGTGGGGATGAATGATTTCTGGGCTCAGGTGGTTCTGTAAAGATGGACTCTGTATCGGCGGGGTGATGGTAGCAGGTACTCCTGGTTGAGTGGGTGTGTCGGGTCGGTCTCGCTCCTGCCCTCACAACTAGTTTTTGTCTTAGATGGATTTTTTACATTAAGAATGAGTCTGTTTTCTTTGCACCATTCTGTGAAGTGTGTTATTTCTGTCCTGTAGTCATCCTGGACCCCTCGATTAGACTGAAGAATAGGCTATGGGTGTTAGACAGCGCAATCATAGGCTGCTATGCTTTCACTGTGTAGGTTATTTAGTTTACAAACTAATTAACAATCAGCCACATGCTAGACTCATTTTCACCATTGTTTTCCCAAAACTCACTTTTAAAGGAATCATTTACGACATAAAGTCACTCTTATAAACTCCAAACTCCTATCCGGATTTTAAATGATCAAATAACATTTTATTGGTGGCGTGCACGTGTTTAGCAGATGTTATTTGCTGGTTTAGTGAAATGCTTGTGTTTCTAGCTCCGACAGTGCAGTAATTTCTAATGAATAATATCTAACAATTGCACATATACTCAATACACACATCTAAGAATGATGAATATATAAATATATGGATGAGCAATGTCAGAACGACAGCCTAAGATTCAGTAGAATATAATACAGTATATACATATGAGATGAGAAATGTAAGATATGTGAACATTATTAAAGTGACTAGTGTTTAATAAATTGAAGTGGCCAGTGATTCCAAGTATATGTATCTAGGCAGCAGCCTCTAATGTGCTAGTGATGGCTATTTAACAGTCTGATGGCCTTGAGATAGAAGCTGTTTTTCAGTCTCGGTCCCAGCTTTGATGCACCTGTACTGACCTCGCCTTCTGGATGATAGCGGGATGAACAGGCAGTGGCTCGGGTGGTTGTTGTCCTTGATGATCTTTTTGGCCTTCCTGTGACATCGGGTGCTGTTGGTGTCCTGGAGGGCAGGTCGTTTTCCCCTGGTGATGTGTTGCGGGTGGTGCAGTTGCCAAACCAGGCGGTGATACAGCCCGACAGGATGCTCTCAATTGTGCATCTGTAAGAGTTTGTGAAGGTCTTAGGTGACAAGCCACATTTTCTTCACCCTCCTGAGGTTTGCGAGGCGCTTGTTGCTTCTTCTTCACCACACTGTCTGTGTGGGTGGACCATTTCAGTGTGTCAGTGATGTGTACGCCAAGGAACTTGAAGCTTTCCACCTTCTCCACTGCGGTCCTGCCGATGTGGATAGGGGGGTGCTCCCTCTGCTGTTTCCTGAAGTCCACGATCATCTCCTTTGTTTTGTTGACGTTGAGTGAGAGGTTATTTTCCTGGCACCACACTCCCAGATCCCTCACCTCCTTGCTGTAGGCCGTCTTGTCATTGTTGGTGATCAAGCCTTTGTGGAACCCCAGTGTTGAGGAGTGAAGGTGGAAAATACGTCTTGTGTCTGAGCCGTTGAATTGCGACTCCTCTTTGTCTCTGTACTGACCTTTTGCCTGTTTGATTGCCTTACGGAGGGAATAACTACACTGTTTGTATTCGGCCATATTCCCAGTCACCTTGCCATGGTTAAATGCGGTGGTTCCTGCTTTCAGTTTTGTCCAAATGCTGCCATCTATCCACGGTTTCTGGTTAGGGTAGGTTTTAATAGTCACAGTGGATACAACATCTCCTATATACTTCCTGATATACTCAGTTACCGTATCAGTATATACGCTGATGTTATTTGCTAAAGCTACCAGGATCATTTCCCAGTCCGCGTGATCAATCTTGAAGCGTGGATTCCGATTGGTCAGACCAGTGTTGAATAGTCCTTAGCACGGGTACTTCCTGTTTGAGTTTCTGCCTATAGGAAGGGAGGAGCAAAATTAAGTCGTGGGGGCCTTGTAAGCGTCCCGGAAGTTGGAGTAGCAATGGTCGAGTATTTTAGCAGTGCGAGTACTACAGTCTGTGAGAACTTCGGCAGCCTTTTTCTCAAATTTTCTTTGTTAAAATCCTCAACCATAATGCGGCCTCACGATATGTGGTTTCCAGTTTGCATAACATGACGATTAGATTTTTTTTAGGATCCCCCAATTAGCCAAAGCCAATGGTGACAGCTAGTCTTACTGGGGTCCAAACACCATAACCTAAAAGACTAAACATTTAAACACGTGAACATGTAGTTTGCGCGTTGTAGAAGTTCTGCTGACACTGACACTACCATGCAGAGTACATGTCAGAACGGGGAGGCTGGGCAGTTGGTTGTGCAACGCAACTGCAGAGGAGTACTTTGTCTCCCAGGCAACACACACATGACCCAACACAAGCCTCCCCCTGGGGATAATGGCTGCTGGCTATAGGAAGTGGTCCTTGCGAGGGTTGAATGTCTCTGAGGACAGAAGGAGAGAGGATGAGGAAAATGGACACTGACAGCTAGGCTTTGATATGTTGGGAGCTTTGGGTGGTTGGACACACACTTGAGGCTACTGCGGAATTCTAAATTGAATCGTTTTTCCTATACCCCTCGGGCAATGTAGATATGAAAGGGTTGTATAGAAACCAAACAACATGGTAATAACATACAGTGGGGCAAAAAAGTATTTAGTCAGCCACCAATTGTGCAAGTTCTCCCACTTAAAAAGATGAGAGGCCTGTAATTTTCATCATAGGTACACTTCAACTATGACAGACAAAATTAGAAAAAAAAATCCCGAAAATCACATTGTAGGATTTTTAATGAATTTATTTGCCCCTTTAACAGTTTGTTGCTCTCAACTCAAACGTGATCTTTGTTGAGCTAGTGATGCCGATAATACAACAGTACCCTCCTTATCCTCCTTGGTTGATAATCCTGGTGTTGTATGTATTAAAAAGATGAGAGGCCTGTAATTTTCATCATAGGTACACTTCAACTATGACAGACAAAATTAGAAAAAAAAATCCCGAAAATCACATTGTAGGATTTTTAATGAATTTATTTGCCCCTTTAACAGTTTGTTGCTCTCAACTCAAACGTGATCTTTGTTGAGCTAGTGATGCCGATAATACAACAGTACCCTCCTTATCCTCCTTGGTTGATAATCCTGGTGTTGTATCACCGTGGAGAGTTTAATAAAGATTAGGTTTAGGAGTGGCAAAAATTGAGAGCCTAGGCATTCGCTTTGTTGGCATTGCCCTCTAATAGACCTCTTTATCCAGCTCATGTGACAGAGACACGTCCTGGATGTGTGGAACTCCTCTCTTTTCATGGAACAGGAAACACCCTATTAGATCCCTATACTGTAGACTACTGTTCCTCACACGACAGTTGGTCTTCGGGCGGTTGCTAATGCACAGCTATAAAATGTGTTCAGATATGATCTGTCTGGTTTTTGTAGTCTGTGGTAGTGGCTGGAGGGCCTAGGTCACTAACTGGTCCCTCTGAACATATATTTGACTTTAAACATTTCTCTTTGTGTTTTCAGTTCGCTTGAAGGTCTAGTTGTTAGCTGTCAGACCTGTATGTGGTGTAGTTTAGAGGGCTATTTCATCATCACGTTCGTCCCTTATGGGAGAATGACTCTGGGATCAGTTTGATTGGTTCTGAGCTGCATTGAGCACGTAGTCCACACGCTCACCCACCATAAAGGTAGAGAGAGGCATGACTGGGTCACATGTGGTTGCTAAGCAGCCAGGGTTTAATGGGTGACCAGGCTGACTGACTTTAGGTCATTTGATTTGAGAGTTTAGTTTTCAACACAATAAGCCACAGTTCAGCCTCAATGAAAACCCTCTGGGTAGCCCTCTGAGCCCACAGTCCAGGTGATCTGGTTTTGCAAGAGGGATCAAAAACACTGTCCTTGTATTCAGGGATCTGTTTTGTCCCACTGTTTTTAACAAACCATCTTTATTCAAAGGATCTAAGCTGCATGCATAGAGTTGAAGTTGGAAGTTTACATACACTTGGGATGGAGTCATTTAAAATTCGTATTTCAACCACTCCACAAATATCTTGTTAACAAACTTGTTTTGGCAAGTCGGTTAGGACATCTACTTTGTGCATGACACAAGTAATTTTTCCAACAATTGTTTACAGACAGATTATTTCACTTATAATTCACTATCACAATTCCAGTGGATCAGAAGTTTGCATACACTAAGTTGACTGAGCCTTTAAACAGCTTGGAAAAATCAAGAAAATGATGTCATGGCTTTAGAAGCTTTTGATAGGCTAATTGACATCATTTGAGTCAATTGGAGGTGTGCCTGTGGATGTATTTCAAGGCCTACCTTCAAACTCAGTGCCTCTTTGCTGGTCATCATGGGAAAATCAAAAGAAATCAGCCAAGACCTCAGAAAAAAATTGTAGATCTCCACAAGTCTGGTTCATCGTTGGGAGCCATTTCCAAATGCCTGAAGGTACCACGTTCATCTGTACAAGCAATAGTACGCAATTATAAACACCTTGGGACCACGCAGCTGTCATACCGTTCAGGAAGGAGACGCCTTCTGTCTCCAAGCGATGAACGTACTTTGGTGTGAAAAGTGCAAATCAATCCCAGAACAACAGCAAAGGACCTTGTGAAGATGCTGGAGGAAACGGGTACAAAAGTATCTATATCCACAGTAAAACGAGTCCTATATCGACATAACCTGAAAGGCTGCTCAGCAAGGAAGAAGCCACTGCTCCAAAACCGCCATAAAAAATCCAGACTACGATTTGCAACTGCACATGGGGACAAAGATCACACTTTTTGGTGCAATGTCCTCTGGTCTGATGAAACAAAAATAGAACTGTTTGGCCATAATGACCATCGTTATATTTGGAGGAAAAGGGGGAGGCTTGCAAGCCGAAGAACACCATCCCAACCGCGAAGCACGGGGGTGGCAGCATCA
This sequence comes from Oncorhynchus mykiss, assembly GCF_013265735.2. NCBI lineage: Eukaryota > Metazoa > Chordata > Actinopteri > Salmoniformes > Salmonidae > Oncorhynchus > Oncorhynchus mykiss. The sequence goes on from NC_048568.1 coordinate 37,193,589, forward strand.
TGTTGTGGGGGTGCTTTGCTGCAAGAGGGACTGGTGCACTTCACAAAATAGATGGCATCATGAGGAAGGAAAAATGATGTGGTTATATTAAAGCAACATTTCAAGACATCAGTTTCAAGTTAAAGCTTGGTTGCAAATGAGTCTTCCAAATGGACAATGACCGCAAGCATACTTCCCAATGTTTGGCAAAATTGCTTAAGGACAACAGTCAAGGTATTGGAGTGGCCATCACAAAACCTTGACCTCAATCCTATAGAAAATGTGTTAGCAGAACTGAAAAAGCTTGTGTGAGCAAGGAGGCCTACAAACCTGACTCAGTTACACCAGCTCTGTCAGGAGGAATGGGCTACATGAAATGTTTGACCCAAGTTCAACAATTTAAAGGCAATGCTACCAAATACTAAATGAATGTATGTAAACTTCTAACCCACTGAGAATGTGATGAAAGAAATAAAAGCTGAAATAAATCACTCTCTCTACTATTATTCTGACATTTCACATTCTTAAATTGGTGATCCTAACTGACCTAAAACTGAATTTTTATCTGGATTCAATTGAGTGTAAATATATTTGGCGAAGGTGTATGTAAACTTCAGACTGTCTCAAATATTCTGCATGTTTCTATAGAGCAAACAGATTAGGCCTGACTAAAAGTAAACCATGACCTTGTAAGGAGAGTCAGATACAGTATGTCTGCTGCGTTTCACACTTCTGTATCCTTGTTATATGTAGATTCGTTTCACACTTCTGTATTTGTGCTATGTAGATTTGTTTCACACTTCTGTATTTGTGCTATGTAGATTAGTTTCACACTTCTGTATTTGTGCTATGTAGATTAGTTTCACACTTCTGTGATCAATAGCTCATTTTATTCACTCAAATGCCATTTTGTTGATCTTTTCTCAGCTTGGGTGTGTCCCATGGGACAGACTGCAATGGTGCAACCACCATTATTAACCTGTGATGTCTGCAGAAAAGTCTAACATTAGAACAGACTAGGCTACCCAACAAATGGTGTTTCCAATGCTCCCTCTTTTGCATGACCAAAATTGCATTTAAAAGATGGACACCAACTCCCTTCCAGTCAGCAACACAACAATCTTCTGTTTGTCTGTGTATTTTCTTCTTCTCCAGAACAACCATGTTGTTCGTAACGCCAGCCTGTACAACAAAGAGTTTGTGGAGCAGTTTGAGGAGACTCCTCTGCTTGTGGCGGTTCTCACATACGTGGGCTATGGGATCCTGACCATCTTCGGGTACCTGCGGGACTTCCTCCGGCACTGGGGCATGGAGAAGTGCCATGTAGCCAGAGAAAGGGAAGAGCAGAAGGTAAGAGATGCAGATTAGTTTTTCCTTGGAGGCTATTCACTTTTTTCTGTTTAGCTCCTGTCTTGGATGGGTGTTTGTTCTTGCTGACAGATCTAGAATGGGATTACCCCGCCCCTGAATGGGATTACCCCGCCCCTGAATGGGATTACCCCGCCCCTGAATGGGATTACCCCGCCCCTGAATGGGATTACCCCGCCCCTGAATGGGATTACCCCACCCCTGATTTATTTTATTTTACCATTAACCTCTCTGGGATGCTAGTGGCCTGGCCAAAAGCCAGGGGAAGTGCAGAGCGCCAAATTCAAATAAATGACTATAAAAATCAAACTTTCATTAAGTCAATCATGCAATATACAGTGCCTTGCGAAAGTATTCGGCCCCCTTGAACTTTGCGACCTTTTGCCACATTTCAGGCTTCAAACATAAAGATATAAAACTGTATTTTTTGGTGAAGAATCAACAATCAACACAATCATGAAGTGGAATGACATTTATTGGATATTTCAAACTTTTTTAACAAATCAAAAACTGAAAAATTGGGCGTGCAAAATTATTCAAACAGTACACTTGAAGTGACCCTCGTTCAAGATGGCCGTACCTCTTCATTACACAAAGGAATAACCTCAACCAATTTCTAAAGACTGTTTACATCCAATGGAAGCGATAGGAATTGCAAGAAGGTCCCCTAGAAATCTGGATTCCCAATGAAAACCCATTGAAAAGAAAGTGACCTAAAAAAAAAATGAAATCTGAATTGTTTGTCCTCGGCGTTTCGTCTGATTCAAACAGTTTTAGAAACTGCAGAGTGTTTTCTATTCAAATCTACTAATAATATGCATATCTTCTGGGGATGAGTAGCAGGCAGTTGAATTTGGGCATGCATTTCATCCGGACATGAAAATACTGCCCCCTGTCACCAAGAAGTTAAGGGTTTGGAGAAATAGCTGACCCTGTGTCAGTGGTTACTGGTTAGGGGCAACTTCTGTCTACCTTCCTTCATTGCCATTCATTAATTGCTTCTGCTTTAAAACGCCCCTCTAAAACCCCTCTCTAAAACGGTTTTATGATGTAGGCTGTTACAGTGCTAATATTTACTCTGGTGCTGTGTGAATAGGGTGTGAAATATGCCTGAACAATACAGGCGTGTAACATGGGAAGGTGTGAAAGTGATTTCTCCATTCACATTCCACTACAGCTTTAGCGTTTTCAAAACCTGTTTTCTGTAAACCGCAATGCTCAGTGCAACCGCTGTGCCAAACCAGTTGTCCTGAAGCTGTAAAAGAGACGCACCTATTCCTGTGAGAAATGCGCTTCGTCTATAAACACACTCTTTCTGGCAACAGCTAGTGCACACCAAATGCTTTTGAACAGTTAGGTCAAACGATTTCTTTGAAAGCTTGTGTGTTTGCATAAATTCAGACCCGTGGTATTGATTGCAACAATGACTGACAAGTCTGTCTCTTGTGTTTTCTAGGACTTTGTTCCACTGTACCAGGACTTTGAGAACTTCTACACCCGGAATCTATACATGCGTATCCGTGACAACTGGAACAGGCCGATCTGCAGTGTTCCAGGAGCCAAGATGGACCTGTTGGAGAGGGCCTCCAAAGACTACAACTGGACCTTCCAGTGAGTGGCCCATCCCAACCATAATAACTCTGTTACAGTTTGTATTTGGTACTGTACACTCTGGACCTGGCTTTTGTGAGATAACTAGCCATGGCTTTTACAGGGAGTAGATGGGTCTGTGTGAGAACTGGACCTGGCTTTTACAGGGAGTAGATGGGTCTGTGTGAGAACTAGGCAAGTCAGTTAAGAACAAATTCTTATTTTCAATGATGGCCTAGGAACAGTTCAGGGGCAGAATGACAGATTTGTACCTTGTCAGCTCGGAGATTCGAACTTGCAACCTTTCCGTTGCAACACTCTAACCACTAGGCTACGCTGCTGTCCCAAATGTCATGGCCCCTCTATCACCTACAGGTCATTGCCCTACTTACAATGATAAGAGAGGAAAGTCTATCTGGGGACGAACGTGATGTGTAGAAACCAACAGATATCTGTCACGTATCGTTGCGTGGTAATGGTTAACCTCATTCACTCTTTGCTAGGCATGATATGCTGTTGTCACAACTGCATGTAAGTGTTAGGGAACCCGTCAAGAACAAGTTGAAAACAAAACCTGATGTTATTGTCAACACGATAGCTACTCTTGCTGCTTGTCAAAATTCACAAGTACAGTTTAAAACCAAAAAAAAACAGAAGCCTTGGTTTGGTGTGTTTAGCGTTATCAGAAGGTTTTAAAATACAGGACAACGTAAGATCAGACTTCCTCCAACAGTAGTTCTGTCTCGTCAGAGCTGTCTCTCTACCCAGACACACAGGCAAGGTGGTGAAAGACGTGATCAACATGGGTTCATATAACTACCTGGGCTTTGCTGAGAACACTGGGAGGTGTGCCGACGCTGCCACAGAGTCCACCCACCACTATGGCGTTGGAGTGGGTAGCACCCGCTATGAGATGGGTAAGACATGGCTATATAATCACCTTCTTGTTGGGGACGAGGGACGTTTTGTTTTTAAACACTCTGTGGACCGCAGGTAGAGCATGTTGCTTACAACGCCAGGATAGTGGGTTCGATTCCCGGTACCACCAGTACCTAAAATGTATGCACACGTGACTGGTAAATCGCATGGATAAACTTATCTTCTAAATGGCTGTTATTTAAAAGGAAGCGCTGATACACAACGTTGGTAAAATATCCACTGCAGACAACCTTCTGGGGACAAACTGGCCCAGTCATTCTGTTGTTGGGCTTGGTTGTGCCGTCTACTTCAGTCGTTTTGCCATTTTTAAAGGAAACAAGAAATAAAAAGTCCTCTGTTGTCATGTACCCCACAATGACAGAGCACGGAATAGAACGACAGGTTGGACATTAACATTCTAGTCAAGTCGTCCTCCATGCGTCGTTCATGTGCAGGCCTTTATGTGCAAGGAAGCTGTTGTTCTGAGGTAGTGCATCTTTGTGTTGTTGTATTGAGTTAAAAATGGATAGTGATGTTGATTTAGAGCATCACTGTAACTGAGCTGGATCCCAGTGAGTTTTAGTACATCTGTATTGATGTCATGCACACTTTATGTTGACACGAACACTTGTTAAAGTAAGACATCCTTTTTGTTTCCATCTTTCTGTTCCTGCTGTGTCCAGGTAACCTGGACATCCATGAGGAGTTGGAACAGCTGGTTGCTAGGTTCCTGGGGGTGGAGTCATCTATGGCCTTTGGGATGGGCTTCGCTACCAACTCCATGAACATTCCGGCTCTGGCTGGAAAGGTAGGGATAACAATATATATTTATTTCTCACATGCTTCATAAACAACAGGTAAATGGTTACTTACGCGTCCTTATCTAACAATGTATAATTAAAGATGCATTAAAACAGAGAAATAGTGACACAAGCATTAAATACACAGTGAATAACGAATACAAATATTAAGTTCATATAACATGGCTGTTTTACAGGGAGTATATAATATAACATGGCTGTTTTACAGGGAGTAGAATATAATATAACATGGCTGTTTTACAGGGAGGATATAATATAACATGGCTGTTTTACAGGGAGTATATAATATAACATGGCTGTTTTACAGGGAGTATATAATATAACATGGCTGTTTTACAGGGAGTATATAATATAACATGGCTGTTTTACAGGGAGTAGATAATATAACATGGCTGTTTTACAGGGAGGATATAATATAACATGGCTGTATACAGGGAGGATATAATATAACATGGCTGTTTTACAGGGAGTATATAATATAACATGGCTGTTTTACAGGGAGTATATAATATAACATGGCTGTATACAGGGAGTATATAATATAACATGGCTGTTTTACAGGGAGTATATAATATAACATGGCTGTATACAGGGAGTATATAATATAACATGGCTGTATACAGGGAGTATATAATATAACATGGCTGTATACAGGGAGTATATAATATAACATGGCTGTATACAGGGAGTATATAATATAACATGGCTGTTTTACAGGGAGTATATAATATAACATGGCTGTTTTACAGGGAGTATATAATATAACATGGCTGTATACAGGGAGTATATAATATAACATGGCTGTTTTACAGGGAGTATATAATATAACATGGCTGTTTTACAGGGAGTATATAATATAACATGGCTGTTTTACAGGGAGTAGAATATAATATAACATGGCTGTTTTACAGGGAGTAGAATATAATATAACATGGCTGTTTTACAGGGAGTAGAATATAACATGGCTGTTTTACAGGGAGTATATAATATAACATGGCTGTTTTACAGGGAGTAGAATATAATATAACATGGCTGTTTTACAGGGAGTAGAATATAACATGGCTGTTTTACAGGGAGTATATAATATAACATGGCTGTTTTACAGGGAGTAGAATATAACATGGCTGTTTTACAGGAAGTATATAATATAACATGGCTGTTTACAGGGAGTAGAATATAATATAACATGGCTGTTTTACAGGGAGTATATAATATAACATGGCTGTTTTACAGGGAGTAGAATATAACATGGCTGTATACAGGGAGGATATAATATAACATGGCTGTTTTACAGGGAGTAGAATATAACATGGCTGTTTTACAGGAAGTATATAATATAACATGGCTGTTTACAGGGAGTAGAATATAATATAACATGGCTGTTTTACAGGGAGTATATAATATAACATGGCTGTTTTACAGGGAGTATATAATATAACATGGCTGTTTTACAGGGAGTAGAATATAACATGGCTGTATACAGGGAGGATATAATATAACATGGCTGTTTTTACAGGGAGTAGAATATAACATGGCTGTTTTTACAGGGAGGATATAATATAACATGGCTGTTTTACAGGGAGTATATAATATAACATGGCTGTTTTACAGGGAGTATATATTATAACATGGCTGTTTTACAGGGAGTAGAATATAATATAACATGGCTGTTTTACAGGGAGTATATATTATAACATGGCTGTTTTACAGGGAGTATATAATATAACATGGCTGTATACAGGGAGTATATAATATAACATGGCTGTTTTACAGGGAGTATATAATATAACATGGCTGTTTTACAGGGAGTAGAATATAATATAACATGGCTGTTTTACAGGGAGTATATAATATAACATGGCTGTTTTACAGGGAGTATATAATATAACATGGCTGTATACAGGGAGTATATAATATAACATGGCTGTATACAGGGAGTATATAATATAACATGGCTGTATACAGGGAGTATATAATATAACATGGCCGTTTTACAGGGAGTATATAATATAACATGGCTGTTTTACAGGGAGTAGAATATAACATGGCTGTTTTTACAGGGAGTATAGAATATAACATGGCTGTTTTACAGGGAGTATATAATATAACATGGCTGTTTTACAGGGAGTAGAATATAATATAACATGGCTGTTTTACAGGGAGTATATAATATAACATGGCTGTTTTACAGGGAGTATATAATATAACATGGCTGTATACAGGGAGTATATAATATAACATGGCTGTATACAGGGAGTATATAATATAACATGGCTGTTTTACAGGGAGTAGAATATAACATGGCTGTTTTTACAGGGAGTATAGAATATAACATGGCTGTTTTACAGGGAGTATATAATATAACATGGCTGTTTTACAGGGAGTAGAATATAACATGGCTGTTTTACAGGGAGTATATAATATAACATGGCTGTATACAGGGAGTATATAATATAACATGGCTGTTTTACAGGGAGTATATAATATAACATGGCTGTTTTACAGGGAGTAGAATATAATATAACATGGCTGTTTTACAGGGAGGATATAATATAACATGGCTGTTTTACAGGGAGTATATAATATAACATGGCTGTTTTTACAGGGAGTATAGAATATAACATGGCTGTTTTACAGGGAGTATATAATATAACATGGCTGTATACAGGGAGGATATAATATAACATGGCTGTATACAGGGAGTATATAATATAACATGGCTGTTTAACAGGGAGTAGAATATAACATGGCTGTTTTACAGGGAGTATATAATATAACATGGCTGTTTACAGGAAGTATATAATATAACATGGCTGTTTTACAGGGAGTATATAATATAACATGGCTGTTTTACAGGGAGTATATAATATAACATGGCTGTTTTACAGGGAGTATATAATATAACATGGCTGTTTTTACAGGGAGTATATAATATAACATGGCTGTTTTACAGGGAGTAGAATATAACATGGCTGTTTTACAGGGAGTAGAATATAACATGGCTGTTTTACAGGGAGTATATAATATAACATGGCTGTATACAGGGAGTATATAATATAACATGGCTGTTTTACAGGGAGTATATAATATAACATGGCTGTATACAGGGAGGATATAATATAACATGGCTGTATACAGGGAGTATATAATATAACATGGCTGTTTAACAGGGAGTAGAATATAACATGGCTGTTTTACAGGGAGTATATAATATAACATGGCTGTTTACAGGAAGTATATAATATAACATGGCTGTTTTACAGGGAGTATATAATATAACATGGCTGTTTTACAGGGAGTATATAATATAACATGGCTGTTTTACAGGGAGTATATAATATAACATGGCTGTTTTTACAGGGAGTATATAATATAACATGGCTGTTTTACAGGGAGTAGAATATAACATGGCTGTTTTACAGGGAGTAGAATATAACATGGCTGTTTTACAGGGAGTATATAATATAACATGGCTGTTTTACAGGGAGTATAGAATATAACATGGCTGTATACAGGGAGTAGAATATAACATGGCTGTTTTACAGGGAGTAGAATATAACATGGCTGTTTTACAGGGAGTATATAATATAACATGGCTGTTTTACAGGGAGGATGTAATATAACATGGCTGTTTTACAGGGAGGATGTAATATAACATGGCTGTTTTACAGGAAGTATATAATATAACATGGCTGTTTTACAGGGAGTAGAATATAACATGGCTGTATACAGGGAGGATGTAATATAACATGGCTGTTTTACAGGGAGTATATAATATAACATGGCTGTATACAGGAAGTATATAATATAACATGGCTGTTTTACAGGAAGTATATAATATAATATAACATGGCTGTTTTACAGGGAGTATATAATATAACATGGCTGTTTTACAGGGAGTATATAATATAACATGGCTGTTTTACAGGGAGTAGAATATAACATGGCTGTTTTACAGGGAGTATATAATATAACATGGCTGTATACAGGGAGTATATAATATAACATGGCTGTTTTACAGGGAGTATAGAATATAACATGGCTGTTTTACAGGAAGTATATAATATAACATGGCTGTTTTACAGGGAGTATATAATATAACATGGCTGTATACAGGGAGTATATAATATTACATGGCTGTTTTACAGGGAGGATGTAATATAACATGGCTGTTTTACAGGAAGTATATAATATAACATGGCTGTTTTACAGGGAGTAGAATATAACATGGCTGTATACAGGGAGGATGTAATATAACATGGCTGTTTTACAGGGAGTATATAATATAACATGGCTGTATACAGGAAGTATATAATATAACATGGCTGTATACAGGGAGGATATAATATAATATAACATGGCTGTTTTACAGGGAGTATAGAATATAACATGGCTGTTTTACAGGAAGTATATAATATAACATGGCTGTTTTACAGGGAGTATATAATATAACATGGCTGTATACAGGGAGTATATAATATTACATGGCTGTTTTACAGGGAGGATGTAATATAACATGGCTGTTTTACAGGAAGTATATAATATAACATGGCTGTTTTACAGGGAGTAGAATATAACATGGCTGTATACAGGGAGGATGTAATATAACATGGCTGTTTTACAGGGAGTATATAATATAACATGGCTGTATACAGGGAGTAGAATATAACATGGCTGTATACAGGGAGTATAATATAACATGGCTGTATACAGGGAGTATATAATATAACATGGCTGTTTTACAGGGAGTAGAATATAACATGGCTGTATACAGGGAGTATAATATAACATGGCTGTATACAGGGAGTATATAATATAACATGGCTGTTTTTACAGGAAGTAGAATATAACATGGCTGTTTTTACAGGGAGTATATAATATAACATGGCTGTTTTACAGGAAGTAGAATATAACATGGCTGTATACAGGGAGGATATAATATAACATGGCTGTTTTTACAGGGAGTATATAATATAACATGGCTGTTTTACAGGAAGTAGAATATAACATGGCTGTATACAGGGAGGATATAATATAACATGGCTGTTTTTACAGGGAGTAGAATATAACATGGCTGTTTTTACAGGGAGGATATAATATAACATGGCTGTTTTACAGGGAGTATATAATATAACATGGCTGTTTTACAGGGAGTATATAATATAACATGGCTGTTTTACAGGGAGTATAGAATATAACATGGCTGTTTTTACAGGGAGGATATAATATAACATGGCTGTATACAGGGAGTATATAATATAACATGGCTGTTTTACAGGGAGTATATAATATAACATGGCTGTTTTACAGGGAGTAGAATATAACATGGCTGTATACAGGGAGTATATAATATAACATGGCTGTTTTACAGGGAGTATATAATATAACATGGCTGTTTTACAGGGAGTATATAATATAACATGGCTGTATACAGGGAGTATATAATATAACATGGCTGTTTTACAGGGAGTAGAATATAATATAACATGGCTGTTTTACAGGGAGTATATATTATAACATGGCTGTTTTACAGGGAGTAGAATATAATATAACATGGCTGTTTTACAGGGAGTATATATTATAACATGGCTGTTTTACAGGCAGTAGGATATAATATAACATGGCTGTTTTACAGGGAGTAGAATATAACATGGCTGTATACAGGGAGGATGTAATATAACATGGCTGTTTTACAGGGAGTATATAATATAACATGGCTGTTTTACAGGAAGTATATAATATAACATGGCTGTTTTACAGGCAGTAGGATATAATATAACATGGCTGTTTTACAGGGAGTATATAATATAACATGGCTGTATACAGGGAGTATATAATATAACATGGCTGTATACAGGGAGTATATAATATAACATGGCTGTATACAGGGAGTATATAATATAACATGGCTGTATACAGGGAGTATATAATATAACATGGCTGTTTTACAGGGAGTATATAATATAACATGGCTGTTTTACAGGGAGTATATAATATAACATGGCTGTTTTACAGGGAGTAGAATATAATATAACATGGCTGTTTTACAGGGAGTAGAATATAATATAACATGGCTGTTTTACAGGGAGTATATAATATAACATGGCTGTTTTACAGGGAGTATATAATATAACATGGCTGTTTTACAGGGAGTATATAATATAACATGGCTGTTTTACAGGGAGTATATAATATAACATGGCTGTATACAGGGAGTATATAATATAACATGGCTGTTTTACAGGGAGTATAGAATATAACATGGCTGTTTTACAGGGAGTATATAATATAACATGGCTGTTTTACAGGGAGTATATAATATAACATGGCCGTTTTACAGGGAGTATATAATATAACATGGCTGTTTTACAGGGAGTATATAACATGGCTGTTTTACAGGGAGTATATAATATAACATGGCTGTTTTACAGGGAGTATATAATATAACATGGCTGTTTTACAGGGAGTAGAATATAACATGGCTGTTTTACAGGGAGTATATAATATAACATGGCTGTTTTACAGGGAGTATATAATATAACATGGCTGTTTTACAGGGAGTATATAATATAACATGGCTGTTTTACAGGGAGTATATAATATAACATGGCTGTTTTACAGGGAGTATATAATATAACATGGCCGTTTTACAGGGAGTATATAATATAACATGGCTGTTTTACAGGGAGTAGAATATAACATGGCTGTTTTACAGGGAGTATATAATATAACATGGCTGTTTTACAGGGAGTAGAATATAACATGGCTGTATACAGGGAGTATATAATATTACATGGCTGTATACAGGGAGTAGAATATAACATGGCTGTATACAGGGAGGATATAATATAACATGGCTGTTTTACAGGAAGTAGAATATAACATGGCTGTATACAGGAAGTATATAATATAACATGGCTGTATACAGGGAGTATATAATATTACATGGCTGTATACAGGGAGTAGAATATAACATGGCTGTTTTACAGGGAGTATATAATATAACATGGCTGTATACAGGGAGTAGAATATAACATGGCTGTATACAGGAAGTAGAATATAACATGGCTGTTTTACAGGAAGTATGTACAGGGCGTCCCACGGGATTCCTGACCCCTTCCATCAGCTCACTCTCGCGCCTCTCTCTAGTCGGCGCCGTCACTAGGCTACCTCAGATACCAACCTGCATCAGTAGGCTAAATGAGGAAGCCTTCAGTAGAGGATTTGAAACGTTGTAGCCAAGGACCCATCATTAACATTAGAGCAACGTTTTATCTACATTTGATGGAGTCGTCTGTAACAGGAAAGGAACCAGAACAGGGCTTGTTAAAAAGGCTGTGGTTTAATCAAATAGGCTGCCAACCAGAGAGAGGGACAAGCAGCCTGAAGCCGCATCGCTGTTCTGCTCCTAACAACTTTACCATCAGGCCCAGTAGTTTGTTTATTTAACTAAAACCCCTGCTGTCTGAGGTGAGGAGGGAAATGAACATAGATTGACTTATGCAGTCCTGCCACTCAGGTTTTATGATCTGTTAATGTGTGCTCGGCTGTAGGCTACAGATTTCTGCAGTGCTGAGCAGACAGTCCTGTTGGGGGTGTCTGTCCTCATCTTTCAGCCTTAACCAATCTACATTACAGAGACGTAGGCCTACAGTCAGTGCATTTAACTAAGATATAGGTAAAACGACCACATAAGTCGCAATTTGCATTTCTGAAATTATTTTCAATACTTCCTAATCAAACACAATGGTCTACATATTTCTGCGTGCAAAAATGAGCACGGGACCGGAGTGATTATTTTTATCTGGAAGGGACAGGAATGTTCCGGGGTTATAGAACTGTTGTGTGATCAGGAAAGACTGGACAAGAATGTTCTGGGGTTATAGAACTGTTGTGTGATCAGGAAAGACTGGACAGGAATGGATTTGAACTCCTGTGTCAACCTGTACTATGCACTATCCTCTGTAGTGGCTTGTGATTGGAGGATAGGCAGTTGCCATACTAGCCAGTGATGCAGCCGGTCAAGACGCTCTCAGTGGTACAGCTGTAGAACTTTGTGAGGATCTGAGGGCCCATGCTGAATCTGTTCAGCCTCGTGAGGGGAAAAAAGCGTTGTTGTTTCCTCTTCACGACTGGGTTGCTGTGTGGGGACCATAATATGTCCTTATTGGTGTGGACATTGAGGAACTGGAAGCTCTCGACCTGCTCCACTACAGCCTTTTTGATTTTAAATAAGGGCGTGGCTCGGCCCTCCGTTTCCTGGTGTCCACGATCAGCGAATTTGTCTTGCTGAGGTTGAGGGAGAGGTTGTTGTCCTGGCACCACACTGTCAGGTCTCTGACCTCCCTATAGGCTGTCTCATCGTCACTGGTGATCAGGCCCACCACCGTCTTCTGCAACCTTAATGGAGTCGTGCGCGGCCGTGGGTGAACAGGGAGTACAGGAGGGGACTGAGCACGCACCACTAAGGGGCCCCGTGTTGAGGTTCCGCATGGGGGATGTTTTGTTGCCTACCCCCACCACCTGGGGGCAGCCGATCAGGAAGTCGGGAATCCAGTTGCAGAAGGAAGTGTTCAGTCCCAGGGTCCTTAGCTTAGTGATGAGCTTTGAGGGCTCTATGGTGTTGAACGCTGAGCTGTAGTCAATGAACAGCATTCTCACTTAGGTGTGTTTTCCTTTTGTCCAGGTGTGAAAGGGCAGTGTGGGGTGCAAAATAGATTGTCTCGTCTGTGGATTTGTTTGGGCGGTTATGTGACTTGGATTGGGTCCATTCAATGTTTGCAGACTCCAAGAAGAGTCTGCGTTACAACTTCAGCTTTAAGCACTAAGTGATTTTGTCTCTCTCTGACCCAGACAAAGTGGTCTTGTTTCAATTCTACAAAATGATTTAGTTAAGAGGTAAATCCGGCTGAGCATATCACACCGAGATGAAACCACAATGGCTGGATTCGTTTGACTGTCACCGTTCATTTTCCTTCTCCCAAGCTCAGCTCACTCGCTCAGAGGAAGAGATAATCGATTCTTTGTCTGGATAGGCCAGAAAATGTGACACGTCACTTCTTATGCAAATGTAGGGTCTGAAACCTGACACTTGGAAACAGAGAGCAGACAGCTGGGGCTTTTTGGCATTATAAGGCAAGGGACACTACGGGGTTCACAGAGAGCTTTCAACACTAACATGTCATTCGGAATCAGTCCAGAACTGCTCAAAGTTCCCCATATGGGGGTTCACGCCGCTCCAAAACCCTCTAGTTTCCTCAGTGTGTTTTCAAAACATTGAGAAACGGGTCGTGAATCATCATAATGCCTGAAAGGCCTTGAGTTATTAGGATAGGAAGCTCTCTCTCTCTCCGACCCCTCTCTCTCCCTCCGACCCCTCTCTCTCCCTCCGACCCCTCTCTCTCCCTCCGACCCCTCTCTCTCCCTCCGACCCCTCTCTCTCCCTCCGACCCCTCTCTCTCCCTCCGACCCCTCTCTCTCCCTCCGACCCCTCTCTCTCCCTCCGACCCCTCTCTCTCCCTCCGACCCCTCTCTCTCCCTCCGACCCCTCTCTCTCCCTCTGACCCCTCTCTCTCTCTGACCACCCGTCTCTCTTCCCACCCCTCTCTCTGCCCACTCCCATCTCTCTGCCCCTCTCTCTCTCTCTCCACCCCCATCTCTCTGCCCCTCTCTCTCTCTCCACCCCCATCTCTCCGCCCCTCTCTCTCTGCCCACTCCCATCTCTCTGCCCACTCCCATTTCTCTCCACCCCCATCTCTCCGCCCCTCTCTCTCTCCACCCCCATCTCACTGCCCCTCTCTCTCTATCCACCCCCTACTCTCTCTGACTCATATAATCCTTTACTTCTCTTCCTCTAAGTTTTGTTTTGACAAAAAGTAAAATAGAAGTCTCTGACTGGCAGGCGTGTGGTTGTCCTCGTGAAAGTTGTCAAGACACTTCCTGTCTTGACAGACGTACACATTAAGGAGAGGCGAAGGACCATTCACATGATCCTGACAGACTTCCTCCTCCTCGCCTCTCCTTGGAAATGACGTCATTGCGTAATGCACTCATTCTGCTCAATCGTTCAATCACTAGATGATGGAATTGTGTAACTTGTCTTGTGGTAACTATACAATGGCTGTGGTGTGATGTCTGAGGTGTCATTGACTGTGAGACTGCGTCTGTGACCCCCCCCCCCCCCATTCAGGGAGACTGTCCTGTATACCACTTTAGTGTGTCAGTGTTTTTGTATTGCGATGTAAATACATGATATTATTTTGTTGTAATTCCAGGGCTGTTTGATCCTGAGTGATGAGTTAAACCATGCCTCTCTGGTGCTGGGCGCTCGGCTGTCTGGATCCATCATCAGAGTCTTCAAGCACAACAGTGAGTCATTTAGTGTTGTCCAAGACGACCATGTTCGATCACCATCTATCTATTACCTCAGCCAGCTCTCTACAGTAAACTTCCAGATCTCTGTCTAGCTGTTTGTTTGTCTTATATTAGAGTCTGAGCACATGTAAGCCATGTCACCGTCCATCCCCGGCCTCCTCTACACCATCTACTGTTCCTCCCGATCCAGTTAGACGTGACTCTGTAGTTAGGTTTCAGGTAGTAATGCAAATCTGTATATTTCGTGCCAGTGTTTTTTGTTTTCTCTCATTGCTCCTTCTGGCATTCTATTTTAGACTGACAAGACGGAGGAGATGTGATGGATAAACACATTTCTTCACTCGAAGACTGGCTGCCACTCGGTGTTAGCCAGCCATCTTGTTTTTGTCTTGCTTTGGGATCCAATGTCTAAACATTCAGGTGCTTAGGCTGCATTATTCAGACCCTTTTCTATGCTCTGTGTGTGTCTCTGTAGATATGGTGAGTCTAGAGAAGCTGTTGAGAGACGCCATCGTCCACGGCCAGCCCAGAACACGCAGGCCCTGGAAGAAGATCCTCATACTGGTCGAAGGAATATACAGGTACTGTACCTTTTTAAGAGGTATCGTATGATATCACATGTACAGCTATCATCTGCATTTATTTTTCTGAGTTTTCTTATTAAACGTTAATTAATGAATTCCAATAAATAATGGAAATAACCCCAGCTGAATCAGACGCTCACAATACATTTTAGAAAGTCTCCCCGCAGACTCGGCACGGCCTAGTCGTACAGAAAGGCTCCCCGCAGACTCGGCACGGCCTAGTCGTACAGAAAGTCTCCCTGCAGGCACGGCCTAGTCGTACAGAAAGTCTCCCTGCAGGCACGGCCTAGTCATACAGAAAGGCTCCCCGCAGACTCGGCACGGCCTAGTCGTACAGAAAGGCTCCCCGCAGACTCGGCACGGCCTAGTCGTACAGAAAGGCTCCCCGCAGACTCGGCACGGCCTAGTCGTACAGAAAGTCTCCCTGCAGGCACGGCCTAGTCGTACAGAAAGTCTCCCTGTAGGCACGGCCTAGTCATACAGAAAGGCTCCCCGCAGACTCGGCACGGCCTAGTCATACAGAAAGGCTCCCCGCAGACTCGGCACGGCCTAGTCGTACAGAAAGGCTCCCCGCAGACTCGGCACGGCCTAGTCATACAGAAAGGCTCCCCGCAGACTCGGCACGGCCTAGTCATACAGAAAGGCTCCCCGCAGACTCGGCACGGCCTAGTCGTACAGAAAAGCTCCCCGCAGACTCGGCACGGCCTAGTCGTACAGAAATGCTCCCCGCAGACTCGGCACGGCCTAGTCGTACAGAAAGGCTCCCCGCAGACTCGGCACGGCCTAGTCGTACAGAAAGGCTCCCCGCAGATTCGGCACGGCCTAGTCGTACAGAAAGGCTCCCCGCAGACTCGGCACGGCTTAGTCGTACAGAAAGGCTCCCTGCAGACTCGGCACGGCCTAGTCGTACAGAAAGGCTCCCTGCAGACTCGGCACGGCCTAGTCGTACAGAAAGGCTCCCTGCAGGCACGGCCTAGTCGTACAGAAAGGCTCCCTGCAGGCACGGCCTAGTCGTACAGAAAATCTCCCTGCAGGCACGGCCTAGTCGTACAGAAAGTCTCCCTGCAGGCACGGCCTAGTCGTACAGAAAGGCTCCCTGCAGGCACGGCCTAGTCGTACAGAAAGGCTCCCTGCAGGCACGGCCTAGTCGTACAGAAAGGCTCCCCGCAGACTCGGCACGGCCTAGTCGTACAGAAAGGCTCCCTGCAGGCACGGCCTAGTCGTACAGAAAGGCTCCCCGCAGACTCGGCACGGCCTAGTCTTTACGAAGAAGTGGGCATAAATATAGTGCGACTTCAGTTCTTTGTCATGTACTTAGTGTAAAGGTCAACCTATCCGTTCTGTTCAGTGTGTATCTGGTGAAGCTGCCTGTCCCTGATCAGTTCACTAAATGTGTCGTTAGAACGGTCTGACACACCCTGAGTGATCTAGAGAAACACTGTCACTGACTTCTCACAGCAAATGAAGATCAAAAAGAAACACACTGTTTACGTTGTTTTAGATTGCAGGGAGATGTTCACGTCTTAGTACGGCTGTGTGGTCATTTACCAGACCCAACAGTTGATCCACAGAATATTTGTAGTGTGTGTGTGCTGTGCGTTCATGTCATGTATGTGTGTGTCTGTCTCTCCTCCCTCCACGTCTCACCATTATCCTCTCCATCTTCAGTATGGAAGGATCCATCGTGCGTCTGCCTGAGGTGATAGCCCTGAAGAAGCGCTACAAGGCCTTTCTCTACCTGGACGAGGCCCACAGCATCGGGGCACTAGGACCTCGTGGTGGAGGGGTGGTCGACTACTTTGCTCTGGACCCCAAAGATGTTGACATCATGATGGGAACGTTCACTAAGAGCTTTGGTGCTGCTGGAGGGTATATCGGAGGAAAGAAGGTGAGTCTGCTGTCTGATAGAGGTTAAAGGGCAGGGGAGGTCATTATGGGAGTTTTTACCCAGAGCTTTAGTGTTGCTGGAGGGTATATCGGAGGAAAGAAGGTGAGCCGGCTGTCTCCAAAGGCAGAAACCTGAGTTCCAGCTTTTTTCCTCATGTTCCCATTCCGTTAAGTGAATGAATACTAGACTAGGAAGTATGGCTAAGCAACGCCAAAAGATCTGCGATTAGGAGAAATGCTCTTGACGGGGTGCCAAGACCTCTGAAGCAGCCATCAGTGCTGGAAACTAGAGCTAGGTGCAGGGCTCCCTCCCTTCTAACACTGAAACTGCCCTGGGTGTTCATACACAGATAATCGCCACTGGCATGAGTCATGACATGTATATTACGAGTCGAAGCCTTTGTTTTCAGGGATGGTTACTGATACAGTTTACTGAAAAAGTTTCGGTGTGGCGGTTTCGTCATCAACAGGACAACCCGGTTTCATCATTGCCCAATGATATGAGACATTTCCCACAGTACTTAGTGAAACCAGATTTCCATGGCTCAGTTGGAGCATGTTTAATTTCTGAATAGATCCCATACTGTCTACATTAGAATGACAATGGTCTCTTCTGTTCCCCCGTAGGAGTTGATAGACTACCTGCGGTCCCACTCCCACAGTGCTATCTACGCCACCTCCATGTCTCCTCCTGTGTCCCAACAGATCATCACTTCTATGAAGATTATCATGGGGGAGGACGGTACCACTCTGGGTGAGTTTACACAGCCAGCCTCCCTCAGCTGCAGCTGGGAGGAAACACACTGTGTAGCTGAAATAGAACTAGTTATTATCCCAAATCCTGCAATCATTAACACATATCAAGAAGCTGATTTAAACAGCACGATCATTACACAGGTGCACCTTGTGCTGGGGAAAATAAAAGGCCTCTCTAAAATGTGCTGTTTTGTCACAAAACACAATGTCACAGATGTTTTCGGTTTTGAGGGAGTTTGCAATTGGCATGCTGACTGCAGGAATGTCCACCAGAGCAGTTTCCAGATAATTTAATGTCCATTTCTCGACCATAAGCCTCCTCCAACTTCATTTTCGGAGAATTTGTCAGTACGTACAACCGACCTCACAGCCGCAGACCACGTGTAATCACGCCAGCCCAGGACCTCAACATCCGGCTTCTTCACCTGAGGGATCGTCAGGGAGGGGTGTTGAGGAGTATTTCTGTTTTAAAATAAAACCCTTTTGTGGGGAAAAACTCATTCTGATTGGCTGGGCCTGGCTCCACAGTGGGTGGGTCTAAGCCCTCCCAGGCTTTACCCGTGGCTGTGCCCCTGCCCAGTCATGTGAAATCCATAGATTAGGGCCAAATGAATGTATTTAAATTCAATGATTTCCTTAAATGATCTCTAATTCAGCAAAATATTTGAAATTGTTCCATTATATTTTGGTTCAGTATACTGCACATGCAGCGCATTCGGAAAGTATTCAGACCCCTTGACTTTTTCCACATTTTGTTACATTACAGCCTTATTCTAAAATAGATTTTAAATCCTCATCAATCAACACACAATCCCCCGAAATGACAAAGCGAAAACAGTTTATTAAAAATCAACAGAAATACCTTATTTACACAAGTATTCAGACCCTTTGCTACGAGACTTAATTGAGCTCAGGTGAATCCTGTTTGTATTGATCATCCTTGAGATGTTTCTACAACTTGATTGGAGTCAACCTGTGGTAAATTCAATTGATTGGCCATGATTTGAAAAGGCACACACCTGTCTATATAAGGTCCCACAGTTGACAGCGCATGTCAGAGTAAAAACCAAGCCATGATTGTGTTGAGGCATAGTTCTGGGGAAGGGTACCAAAACATTTCTACAGCATTGAAGGTGCCCAAGAACAGTGGCCTCCATCATTCTTAAATGGAAGAAGTGTGTAACCACCAAGACTCTTCCTAGAGCTGGCCGCCCGGCCAAACTGAGCAATCAGGGGAGAAGGGCCTTGGTCCGGGAGATGACCAAGAACCCAGTGGTCACTCTAACAGAGCTCTAGAGTTCCTCTGTGGAGATGAGAGAACCTTCCAGAAGGACAACCATCTCTGCAGCACAAATCAGGCCTTTATGGTTGAATGGCCAGAGGGAAGCCACTCCTCAATAAAAGGCACATGACAGCCCACTTGGAGTTTGCCAATTGTGACATAAAGACTCTCAGACCAAGAGAAACAAGATTCTCTGGTCTGATGAAACCAAGATTGAAATCTTTGGCCTGAATGCCAAGCGTCACATCTGGAGGAAACCTGGCACCATCCCTACGGTGAAGCATGGTGGTGGCAGCATCATGCAGTGGGGATATTTTTCAGTGGCAGGGACTCGGAGATCAGTCAGGATCGAGGGAAAGATGAACAGAGAAAAGTGCAGAGAGATCCTTGATGAAAACCTGCTTCAGAGCGCTCAGAGCCTCAGACTGGGGTGAAGGTTAACCTTCCAACAGGACAACAACCCTAAGCACACAGCAAGGCAATGCAGGAGTGGCTTCGGGACAAGTATCTGAATATCCTTGAGTGGCCCAGCCAGAGTCCAGACTTGAACCCGATCGAAGATCTCTGGAGAGACCTGAAAATAGCTGTGCAGTGACGCTCCCCATCCAACCTGACAGAGCTTGAAAAAAATGTCCATCTGTTTTTGCTTTGTCATTATAGGGTATTGTGTGTAGATTGGTCTGGGGGGGGGGGGGGGGGGGGGGGTTTTAATCAATTTTAGAACAAGGCTGTAACGTAACAAAATGTGGAATAAGTCAAGGGGTCTGAATACTTTCCGAATGCGCTGTATCAACTACTGCTGAACATTAACTACGGTATTGGCACTGACCCTGTAAAACCTGATTCCATCATCAATACTTAATCATCAGGAGTTGAATCTGCTCCAAAGGGTTGATGATGATGGCTATCTATACACAAGGTTTTCACTTGGGTTAGGCTGTGCCTGGTACAGCACAGTGCCATTACCACCAGTAACCACAAGGTGACAGTACAGACCTGGAAAGCATTACTGACTTCTGATTAAATTAATTGATTCTTGCTCACAGAAAAACTGAAGGAAAAACACAGTTTATATTGATAAAAAAAATATGGACTTAAAATACAATTAGCTGTGTGTGGATTCTTCCAAATTAAAACTTAATACGAATATAAAATTCCATAGCTGTTGAGTCCTCTGGTTGACCTGTACTTAAAAACTAGTGAAAGTTGGGTCTCCTGTCTGGTCCATCTGTAGAACACAATCTCCTCTCTTCAACCTGAGTGCTGTCATCAGGTGCTGTGGAGTTGACGGTCACTCCTACACACACTGTACAGAAAACATCTGGAACCAGCTCAGCCCATCCAGAGTGTATCTATCCCCCTCTCGTTAGCACCAGGCTGGGTTAAAACCTCCAGTCAGTCCCCTGCTTCCCTCAGGGCTCTCAGTGATTGAAGCCTGTGAACTGGTAGTATGGACTTTCCCCACATGGCTTCATGGCTTTCAGATGTCTGTGTGTGTGTGTGTGTGTGTGTGTACAAAGCGACGTGCCACTGTGGATTAGAGTTCTCTCAGGAGTTCACTATGCTCAACACACACACACACACACACAGACACAGCCTAAACCCAGCGAGGGTCCGGGTCACTCCAGGATTATGTTATTCTGACAGGGAGGTTCCTCCTGTTCCTACCTAGATAGTTGCAAAAAAACACAGATCTCGGCTCAGATTACCCTATAGTCAAACTTAACAGTAACAACTGGAGGATGAAAACATATCTGATCCTGTACCAGTGGATTGGGACATAGTAGTACAGAACTGATGTCTCTGCACCACTATCTCAATGGTCCAGACCAGTCTCTGACAGACACAAAGACATGGAAATGGCTGATCTCACAGTCTTGACCTAATCACTTGATAGTTTTCTCAGGAAAGAGGAATGTTGGCAGTTTTATTGTTCAAAGCCTCATATGTGTTGGAAATTCAAGCCTTTGAAGTTACTGCCATGGCTAGGTCGCTAGGAGAGGTAGTGAGGCTAGGTCGCTAGGGGGGGTAGTTGAGGCTAGGTCGCTAGGAGGGGTAGTTGAGGCTAGGTCGCTAGGGGGGGTAGTTGAGGCTAGGTCGCTAGGAGGGGTAGTTGAGGCTAGGTCGCTAGGAGGGGTAGTTGAGGCTAGGTCGCTAGGAGGGGTAGTTGAGGCTAGGTCGCTAGGAGGGGTAGTTGAGGCTAGGTCGCTAGGAGGGGTAGTTGAGGCTAGGTCGCTAGGAGGGGTAGTTGAGGCTAGGTCGCTAGGAGGGGTAGTTGAGGCTAGGTCGCTAGGAGGGGTAGTTGAGGCTAGGTCGCTAGGAGGGGTAGTTGAGGCTAGGTCGCTAGGAGGGGTAGTTGAGGCTAGGTCGCTAGGAGGGGTTGTTGAGGCTAGGTCGCTAGGAGGGGTAGTTGAGGCTAGGTCGCTAGGAGGGGTAGTGAGGCTGAATGTTTTGGCCATAGTGTTGAGTGACTGGGTTTCACATCTCGGGGAACTAACACGAGTCTTCAGATCTCAGCCAAGGTTACCCATCATACTCTCATTACACAACCAGAATGACTTTCTCTGGTTTGTAGCTAAAGTCAATTGTATGCATAGGACAGACAACTAAAATGCATATTTCATCTCTGGATGGGACGGGGAACAGTTACATATTTCATCTCTGGATGGGATGGGGAACAGTTACATATTTAATATCTGGATGGGATGGGGAACAGTTACATATTTAATCTCTGGATGGGATGGGGAACAGTTACATATTTAATCTCTGGATGGGACGGGGAACAGTTACATATTTAATCTCTGGATGGGATGGGGAACAGTTACATATTTAATCTCTGGATGGGACGGGGAACAGTTACATATTTCATCTCTGGATGGGATGGGGAACAGTTACATATTTAATCTCTGGATGGGATGGGGAACAGTTACATATTTAATCTCTGGATGGGATGGGGAACAGTTACATATTTCATCTCTGGATGGGATGGGGAACAGTTACATATTTAATCTCTGGATGGGACGGGGAACAGTTACATATTTAATCTCTGGATGGGATGGGGAACAGTTACATATTTAATCTCTGGATGGGATGGGGAACAGTTACATATTTAATCTCTGGATGGGATGGGGAACAGTTACATATTTAATCTCTGGATGGGACGGGGAACAGTTACATATTTAATCTCTGGATGGGATGGGGAACAGTTACATATTTAATATCTGGATGGGACGGGGAACAGTTACATATTTAATCTCTGGATGGGACGGGGAACAGTTACATATTTAATCTCTGGATGGGACGGGGAACAGTTACATATTTCATCTCTGGATGGGATGGGGAACAGTTACATATTTAATATCTGGATGGGATGGGGAACAGTTACATATTTAATCTGGATGGGACGGGGAACAGTTACATATTTCATCTCTGGATGGGATGGGGAACAGTTTATTACAGATTTCATCTCTGGATGGGATGGGGAACAGTTTATTACAGATTTCATCTCTGGATGGGATGGGGAACAGTTACATATTTCATCTCTGGATGGGATGGGGAACAGTTTATTACAGATTTCATCTCTGGATGGGATGGGGAACAGTTACATATTTAATCTCTGGATGGGATGGGGAACAGTTTATTACAGATTTCATCTCTGGATGGGATGGGGAACATTTTATTACAGATTTCATCTCTGGATGGGACGGGGAACAGTTACATATTTAATCTCTGGATGGGATGGAGAACAGTTTATTACAGATTTCATCTCTGGATGGGATGGGGAACAGTTTATTACAGATTTCATCTCTGGATGGGATGGGGAACAGTTACATATTTAATCTCTGGATGGGATGGGGAACAGTTTATTACAGATTTCATCTCTGGATGGGACGGGGAACAGTTACATATTTAATCTCTGGATGGGACGGGGAACAGTTACATATTTAATCTCTGGATGGGATGGGGAACAGTTACATATTTAATCTCTGGATGGGACGGGGAACAGTTACATATTTAATCTCTGGATGGGATGGGGAACAGTTACATATTTAATCTCTGGATGGGACGGGGAACAGTTACATATTTCATCTCTGGATGGGATGGGGAACAGTTTATTACAGATTTCATCTCTGGATGGGATGGGGAACAGTTACATATTTCATCTCTGGATGGGATGGGGAACGGTATTACAGATTTAATCTCTGGATGGGATGGGGAACAGTTTATTACAGATTTCATCTCTGGGTGGGATGGGGAACAATTTATTACAGATTTCATCTCTGGGTGGGATGGGGAACAGTTTATTACAGATTTCATCTCTGGATGGGATGGGGAACGGTATTACAGATTTAATCTCTGGATGGGATGGGGAACAGTTACATATTTAATCTCTGGATGGGATGGGGAACAGTTTATTACAGATTTCATCTCTGGATGGGATGGGGAACAGTCAGGACATCAATTTAAAAGGAATGTGAAACAAGTGGGAAACAATCCCTCCTGAGAATACCCCCTCCTTTTTTTCAGCGTATATCACTCTTCAGTTCTCGCAGAATGGTTCTGAATTCCCAGGCTCAAGTAAAAAATAAGTCTGTGTGAATTGAATATCAGACTTGTTGTGTCTTGGGTACCTTTGAAGCTGTATGTTTCTGTCTCAAAATGAAATGGCAGATACTGGAGCTTTTTTCTCATGTTGCTGAAGTCACCCACTACCCACTACCCATGCCTAGTGAACAGGCAGGTACTAGGCTCTAAGGCCTAAGAGAGGTCGCCCGTGTGCCAGCCTGGTTCTGCTCTCTTGCCAGCTCCTCATGGGATTGGCAATGGAGTAGTAACAAACTAAAACCCATCAGGTGACAAGGGGAGGGTCTGGAATAGAGGGCGTGGCCAATAGTCCTTTAAAGGGTGTGGTTTACCTGTTTAATTGTTTTACTGGTTAATGGTTGTAATCACTAATGGTTTAACAGGTTTTTTCTAATGGGTTTACAGGTTAATGGATTAAATAGAGAATGGTTTCATTGTGTTTCCAGGTGTGGTTCGTCTGAGGCAGCTGTCAGAGAACACTACGTATTTCAGGAGGAAACTCAGAGAGATGGGCTTCATCATCTATGGCAACGATGACTCTCCTGTTGTACCCATGATGCTCTACATGCCCGCCAAGATAGGGTAGGTCTGGTAATGGCTAGTTAGAGATGTTTACCAGAACACAAACAAAACACCAAGATAGACTAGGTTTTATCAGTCCGCCGCGTAACACCTTGGTCAACTTGCACAGTTTTAGACTAAATAACCACGGTGAACATGGTCAGATTGTTTCTGTTCACTTTCCTCTGACACGATCAATATGGCATTCCTCAGTCAGTCACAGAATAAGCAGATTGTTCACACATTGGTCACATGTTCTCTAACCCTGCTCTGTGATTGGTTTTCTCTCAGGGCGTTCGGTAGGGAGATGTTGAAGAGGAACATTGGGACGGTGGTGGTTGGCTTTCCGGCAACGCCCATCATAGAGTCCAGGGCCAGGTTCTGTGTGTCTGCTGCCCACACCAGAGATATTTTGGACACGGTGAGACAACCAATCACGGACTAGAGTCATGGCGTCCCCCCCATGGCGTCCTCTCTATCCTGCATCTTGTCTGTCTGTCACTCACTCAATAGGATATTTTGTCTCTCTCACTCAATAGGGTTTGTGTTCATCACTAGTTATATTCTATTCAAGTCTCTGTGATGTTAGTATGGGATGGAAGGAGAAGAAACTGCATTTGAGTATTGAGATGCACCTCAAGTCTCTGTGGTCCTAGAATTTGGTCCAGTTCAATTGATGGGAACGTTGAATATAAGTTGTATATCAGTGGTTGGATTGTATGGTGAAGACAGCGTCATCCCTTTTAATAGCTGAAAGAATCTCTCCACATCTCTTCAAAGCGGTGGGACTGACTGACTGACACTTCCCCAGTGTTGAGTCAGTCGAGCCTGGCTTCTGACTTTCATGGCTGATGTGCTGCTGGTGTGGAAGACAGGAAAGGCATTTCAATATGTGCTTTATTAGATATATGTGCTTTATTAGATATATGTGCTTTATTAGATATATGTGCTTTATTAGATATATGTGCTTTATTAGATATAGGTGCTTTATTAGATATATGTGCTTTATTAGATATAGGTGCTTTATTAGATATATGTGCTTTATTAGATATATGTGCTTTATTAGATATATGTGCTTTATTAGATATAGGTGCTTTATTAGATATATGTGCTTTATTAGATATATGTGCTTTATTAGATATAGGTGCTTTATTAGATATATGTGCTTTATTAGATATATGTGCTTTATTAGATATAGGTGCTTTATTAGATATATGTGCTTTATTAGATATAGGTGCTTTATTAGATATATGTGCTTTATTAGATATATGTGCTTTATTAGATATAGGTGCTTTATTAGATATAGGTGCTTTATTAGATATATGTGCTTTATTAGATATATGTGCTTTATTAGATATAGGTGCTTTATTAGATATAGGTGCTTTATTAGATATAGGTGCTTTATTAGATATAGGTGCTTTATTAGATATATGTGCTTTATTAGATATATGTGCTTTATTAGATATATGTGCTTTATTAGATATATGTGCTTTATTAGATATATGTGCTTTATTAGATATATGTGCTTTATTAGATATATGTGCTTTATTAGATATATGTGCTTTATTAGATATATGTGCTTTATTAGATATATGTGCTTTATTAGATATATGTGCTTTATTAGATATATGTGCTTTATTAGATATAGGTGCTTTATTAGATATAGGTGCTTTATTAGATATATGTGCTTTATTAGATATATGTGCTTTATTAGATATAGGTGCTTTATTAGATATAGGTGCTTTATTAGATATAGGTGCTTTATTAGATATATGTGCTTTATTAGATATATGTGCTTTATTAGATATATGTGCTTTATTAGATATATGTGCTTTATTAGATATATGTGCTTTATTAGATATAGGTGCTTTATTAGATATATGTGCTTTATTAGATATATGTGCTTTATTAGATATAGGTGCTTTATTAGATATATGTGCTTTATTAGATATATGTGCTTTATTAGATATAGGTGCTTTATTAGATATAGGTGCTTTATTAGATATATGTGCTTTATTAGATATAGGTGCTTTATTAGATATATGTGCTTTATTAGATATAGGTGCTTTATTAGATATATGTGCTTTATTAGATATATGTGCTTTATTAGATATAGGTGCTTTATTAGATATATGTGCTTTATTAGATATATGTGCTTTATTAGATATAGGTGCTTTATTAGATATAGGTGCTTTATTAGATATAGGTGCTTTATTAGATATAGGTGCTTTATTAGATATAGGTGCTTTATTAGATATATGTGCTTTATTAGATATAGGTGCTTTATTAGATATATGTGCTTTATTAGATATATGTGCTTTATTAGATATAGGTGCTTTATTAGATATAGGTGCTTTATTAGATATAGGTGCTTTATTAGATATAGGTGCTTTATTAGATATATGTGCTTTATTAGATATATGTGCTTTATTAGATATATGTGCTTTATTAGATATATGTGCTTTATTAGATATAGGTGCTTTATTAGATATAGGTGCTTTATTAGATATAGGTGCTTTATTAGATATAGGTGCTTTATTAGATATATGTGCTTTATTAGATATATGTGCTTTATTAGATATATGTGCTTTATTAGATATAGGTGCTTTATTAGATATAGGTGCTTTATTAGATATAGGTGCTTTATTAGATATAGGTGCTTTATTAGATATATGTGCTTTATTAGATATAGGTGCTTTATTAGATATAGGTGCTTTATTAGATATAGGTGCTTTATTAGATATAGGTGCTTTATTAGATATATGTGCTTTATTAGATATATGTGCTTTATTAGATATAGGTGCTTTATTAGATATATGTGCTTTATTAGATATATGTGCTTTATTAGATATAGGTGCTTTATTAGATATAGGTGCTTTATTAGATATAGGTGCTTTATTAGATATATGTGCTTTATTAGATATATGTGCTTTATTAGATATATGTGCTTTATTAGATATATGTGCTTTATTAGATATAGGTGCTTTATTAGATATAGGTGCTTTATTAGATATAGGTGCTTTATTAGATATAGGTGCTTTATTAGATATATGTGCTTTATTAGATATAGGTGCTTTATTAGATATATGTGCTTTATTAGATATATGTGCTTTATTAGATATATGTGCTTTATTAGATATAGGTGCTTTATTAGAGAGGGTGAGAGGGTTCAGAAAATATTTTCCTTTCAAATACTTAAACTGGGCTCAATAGAGTTTGCCTGGCGCAATGGAACCAACAATCGTCCCATAATTACACCCAGGCAGGTTCAATCACGTCTACAACATGTTTTGGGAGAACACCTATTGTTTGAACCCAGGTGTGGGTGGAAGAGACCTGGAAGGATGACAGCACAGGCCATTTACTATGGTGGATCAGCGAGCTCAGACACTTTTATTTAAGGAGTGTTGTCTGACCTAGGACAGTCCATCTTTTTGATGAGTGGGTCAACAGACACTTTTTCCTCTCTTTACAAAGTTCAGAAAAGGTATGAAACAAAGAAAGTGGAGGAAGATAGATTGTTTCCAAGGGGGTTGCGGACCGATGGTATTGCAGGGCAGATAAAGTCTCCTGGGGTAAGTGGTGTAGTTTTAGCTCTAGTTGTGTATTCTTTGTTCACCCTTACGCAAATGGCCCCCATTTATCTTCATTAACAGTTTGATCAGGTGAATTTCAGGGTTCAGCAACCCTCACAATGCTGTAAGAAACCCCCCCCCCCCCCCCATCTCAATCTCCTGGGTCAGCAGGAAATGCTCCTGCTTCTTATGCTCAACATTCTGCTGTTGATCTTGATGTTGTATAGCTTCTCATTTCTCCACAGTAGAGGATCCTGCTTCTGAGACCAAATGGAATCCATCCAGCTCTCTCTCTTTCATGTTGATGTTGAGTAGCTTCTCATTTCTCCACTTGTTGTTTAATCTTCTCTCCTGTCTTCTCCCCAGGCGTTGGAGGCCATCAGTGAGGTAGGAGATATATTACAGCTGAAGTATTCTAGACACCAGAGACGTCCTCATCTCCCCTCCTCCCTGGGTTCATGGTCCTCTGAGGAGAGTCTGCTCCAGGAGCCCAGCCACATCAAGCCTTCTGTCATGTAACTAACTGAAATTGCCTACACTGGTGTAGGGTCAAGTTGCCTCTAGATGCTGATCTTGTCAGTTTAGTATTTTTCCTCACTAATAGTTGTTGTTAGGATTGGGGGATGGAAAGCTGATCCTAGATCTGTACCTAAGTGAAACTTCACCAGGTCTGAACAGTCACCATGTGCCCAGAGGGTTTTCATAATGCATCTTAACTTATTGTGACTTCATTTTTTTTTTTGAGTTTGTACCTTAATGTTGAGTCTTAAATATGTCTTTGTGCATTATGGGGTCTTCCAATGCAATAATAACAAGATTACATTGACATTGTAGTAATTTCGAAGACTCTCTTATCCAGAGCCACTTACTGGAGCACCTTGCTCAACGGCACATTGACAGCTGTTTCACTGATTCGGCTCAGGGATTCGAACCAGCTACCTTTTTTAGCTTACAGGCCCAACACTTTAAACCAATAGGCTACCTGCTGCGGTTCTTACATGCATTTTCAGCTTTTAAGATAGATAGGTTTTAATATTAAAATATACAGTACCACTTGTTTGGTTATACCAATGGTTGGTTACTGGCCGGAGTTATGTAACAGACAAAGTAAATAAATAATATCTATCATTCCTTACGTTAGTAGAGCACTGTTGATATGGGTAAAATACCCCATCCCCACCTAAATATAGGCCTTCATATCACATGGGGTACATCAAGTGTCAACCTTTTTATTTTATTTAACTTAAACCTTTCCACTCTAATCAGTGTTTTATACTTGAATATTGTCATTGGGTCCTTTCTCTAACCAAATATATGTATTGTACATTATCTACTGTTTATACTGTAAATTAACATGTCAACATCTTCTTTGACTTAACATCGTAGCTAGTCACCAATCACAGAGCTGCTTTCCATGAGTAGTCCTAGCTCTCTCTGTAATCTACGTATCACACCTGGCTCATGTTCATTAGGGCACGTCTCTGCCAAAACAAGCATTTCTTATTGGACAAGCCCTGGTAGTCCCTCCCAGTTTCAGTTAGTTTTTGTTCCATTTTGTGCCTAATGAACACGACTTTGTTCCAAAAAGATCTGTTGAGATATTTAGAATAGTAGGGGGGGGATCCCTTTGAAGAGCCGACCATGTGGTGAATGTTTTTTTTTATTTTCTATCATCTTTTTCAGCCTTTAATATTTAGTGTTCTTTACACCTGTGCTGGAATAACTTGAACTCATATGTCTTAAACAGAGTCTTTAACGTATCCATGAATGAAGATGCTCTAATACTGCTATAGGATAAATAAGAGCCAGGTCGTGTTGTGTGTTTCTTAGGATCGGCTTCCTGGAATAGAAAATACATATATTTCAATGGAGATTCTTGCCTTCATCTGTGTGCGGGAAACTGCCCGTTACTGAAGACACATGTCATGTGAATATCTAACGGTATATCTAAACCTAAGTGCTTATACTATTATTAAACAACCCAGCGCTGATGTCTTCTTCCTGAACAATGACACGCTGGGTGTAATGTAACCACACTGTCTATCTGTACGTATGACCATGCTGCATCCTAACCATGCTTCTCTGATGTACAGATATGTCCTTATTCGGAAAACACTTCCTATGGATACCCTCTTTATAAGGTATTATAAGTGCATCCATAATGCCTTATGAGCTATGCATTATAATGCCTTATGATCTATGTATAATGCCTTATGAGCTATGTATAATGCATTATAATGCCTTATGAGCTATGTATATTGCATTATAATGCCTTATGAGCTATGTATATTGCATTATAATGCCTTATGAGCTATGTATATTGCATTATAATGCCTTATGAGCTATGTATATTGCATTATAATGCCTTATGAGCTATGTATATTGCATTATAATGCCTTATGTATATTGCATTATAATGCCTTATGTATATTGCATTATAATGCCTTATGTATATTGCATTATAATGCCTTATGAGCTATGAATATTGCATTATAATGCCTTATGAGCTATGTATATTGCATTATAATGCCTTATGTATATTGCATTATAATGCCTTATGAGCTATGAATATTGCATTATAATGCCTTATGAGCTATGTATAATGCACAAAATAGGTTTAATACAGGACGTTTTTCTATTTATTGCAAATTCCCTATAGTATTTCAATCTGCCTTGTTTTGGGGAAGATGTTTCTAATATAGTATCTCTGTGGGTTGCAGCTCTATGTTCTACAGCAGTTCTTCTAAATTCCATTTAAAGTCAGCCATTTCAGGAAGTTACATTTCATGGAATTTCAGTTTGGAAATGTTTATTCAGAAAATTCAGAAAACTATTAGAATTGACCTCCTGAATTGACTTGATTTGTAATGGAATTGACCCCCAACCCTGTTCCAGAGTACCTATGTACGTGTGTTTTTAATAACTGACATGTCTTCAGTGCTAGTACTACTGATGGGCATTGGAAATGCAAAGATGATGTAGCCTCACTGAAACGACAGGCTTTACTGCTGGCTAACGACAGGCTTTACGGCTGGCTAACGACAGGCTTTACGGCTGGCTAACGACAGGCTTTACGGTTGGCTAACGGCTGGCTTTACGGCTGGCTAACGGCTGGCTTTACGGCTGGCTAACGACAGGCTTTACGGCTGGCTAACGACAGGCTTTACGGCTGGCTAACGACAGGCTTTACGGCTGGCTAACGGCAGGCTTTACGGCTGGCTAACGACAGGCTTTACGGCTGGCTAACGGCTGGCTTTACGGCTGGCTAACGACAGGCTTTACGGCTGGCTAACGGCAGACTTAACGGCTGGCTAACGACAGGCTTTACGGCTGGCTAACGAATGCTTGGTTTGAAGGAAGCGTCTTTTTACCGCCGACTGTCTCACAATGATTCTTCTTATCTGATATGGCATTCCAGAATTAGCTGATTTTGTTTTGGCTGGCTTGTATATTTATTTTATTTGTGTAAATTATATATTTGATTTTCAATGGGACAACCTATGGGTCATTTCAAGTGTAATATTGTGATAAGTCAAATATCCGGTTTGTAGTTGAGGTGTGTGAGTGTAGAAATGTATCGAACAGAACTGAGGCTAGCACTGTGATCATTCCACCACTACAAGCTCCTTTTAAACTATCTCTTGACATTTTAAAGTGTCTAGAATTTGTTTAACAGTAAAACTGAAACCTTGTTGATTCTGCATTGTATTTAGTTCAAGCTGGGTGGGCCCATGTAGTTAGTCTCTCTTGGTCCCGAATGGCACTCTTTTTTTCCTATAGTGTACTACTTTTAACCACAGCCTTAGTCAAAAGTAGTGCACTATAAAGGCAATGGGGCACAATTTGGGATGCCTGCTCCGTATCCTGTTCCCATCTCTATTGAGACAGGATGTGATTGCTCATATCCAGCAACATGATCTCAGGAAAGCTTTTTACATTTCTACAAAGCAAATAACATTTAGCTTCATATGTCATTAATCACTGGCCCATTTTTTTTTTAAAGCAAATGTGTTTTTAAAATGAAAAGATTAAAAAGTTCTTTGATGTAAAATGACATTGTTTAACCAGCAATGGGAGAGATTTGTGAACTGACCTACTATGTACGCGGCTGTATAAATCCTGTATGTTATCAGTAGGCTTTTAGCCTTGGCAAGTTCAATGTTTGGAGATAGTTAGGGTTGAAAGATAAACCATTTGAGGTTTTTGAAGCAATGGTGTGTGTTAAACCGTGCTGTTGGAAACGGTGCTGAGATTAAATCTGTCTTTGTTTGTATCAAGCTCTAGGTTAGATTTGTCTTTTGGCCAAGGTCTATACACATACGCACGATGTGTAATGTCATCTATCGGAAAGTCTTTACAGAATGAATACCATTAAATGACTTACAACCTGTTTGTATCTTAAAGAAGACATCTCTTGATTTATTCTGTTTTATTTGTTACACACACTATTAAATGTATCTATCACTATGACTAACACCAACACCTGTATTTCTATTGAAAATGATAGAACAAATGATTGTGTGTATCCTTCTCATTGTTGAGTTAAGCAAATATATGCATCTCTCATTGAAAAAACACCTACCTGTATGATTCAACATATCCTATTTAACATTGTTAGTCCGTCCCAAAAATGTCTCCAGTCTTTTTTGTTCTTTCCTTGAGCTGATTATTTTTGAAATACCCCCCCCCCCTCCCCTCCTCTGTTCTGTCTTAACAGCTGTGGCTATTTATCTATTATTCTGAGAACAAATGTGTTCACGATCTGTCTAGATGCATTCCACACAGAACTAATTTGTAGTCAATTTAGAACTGTACAACTCACTGTAGATGCGCCCGCTTCGATGGGGCCAGAAGCCATGCTTTGTTACGATTCTGAATGGCAACAATGCAAGAAGCTGTCGTGTGGGGAATTGTAGGTGGCTCTTTTCGTCTAGTTTTTATCTTGTTCGACAACTCAGACATGCGTCGCATGTGGCAAGGACTACAGACGATCACACCCAAACAATACAAATGCAGCTGTGTGGTGCCCACTGAAGCCTTCCTCCCAGCCAAACTTAACACATTCTGTGCTCGCTTCGAAGGCAGACAATACTGAGCCATTCAGGAAGACTCCCGCTGCTCTTGACGTCTAGGTGCTTTCGCTATCCAATGCTTATGTGAGGAAAACGCTCAAAAGAGTGAATACTCACGAAGCCGCTGGCACCCAGAGTGTGTGCTGACCAGCTTGCAGGCATATTCTCCGCTATCTTCTCAGACCCAATCAAATTAGCCTACCGCTCCAACAGAACCATGGAAGATGCCATTTCCATCACACGGTCGTAACACATCTGGACAAGAGGAACACCTATGTGAGAATGCTGTTCATTGACTACAGTTCAGCATTCAACACTATTGTTCCCTCCAAGCTCAGAGCCCTGGGTCTGGATACCACCCTCTGTAACGGGATCCTGAACTTCCTGAAGGGCAGACCACAGGCTGAGGATTGGCAACAACCCCTCCACATGGACTCTTAATACAGGGTTGGTGACGACACCATGGTTGTAGGCCTGATAACCAACAATGATGAGTCAGCCTATAGGGGGGAGGTAAGTGAACTGTCATAGTGGTGTCATAACAACAACCTCTCCATCAATGTCAAACAGAAAGCAGGGGGGGACATGCCCCAATCCACATCAATAGAGCGTCACAAGTTAAGTTCTGACCCTAGTTGTGCACCGACAACATCACCACTCTTGTCGAGAGGGTAAAACAGCATCTCTACTCAGCATGCCACATCGGGTCCTCTCCAAATACTACCGCTCCACCATCCCATCCAGGACATCACTGGTGCCCCCCCCCTATCCAGGACATCGCCGGAACCGTACCTCCCCCCATCCAGGACATCGCCGGAACCGTACCTCCCCCCCATCCAGGACATCACTGGAATCGTGCCCCCCCCCAATCCAGGGCATCACTGGTACCGTGCCCCCCCCCCCCCCCCCCCCCCCCCCCCATCCAGGACATCACTGGAATCGTGCCCCCCCCAAACCAGGGCATCACTGGTACCGTGCCCCCCCCAATCCAGGGCATCACTGGTACTGTGCCCCCCCCCCCCCCCCCCCAATCCAGGGCATCACTGGTACCGTGCCCCCCCCCTTCACCCCCCCATCCAGGACATCGCCGGAACCATGCCCCCCCCATCCAGGACATCGCCGGAATTGTGCCCCCCCCCCCCAATCCAGGGCATCACTGGTATCTCCCCCCCATCCAGGACATCACTGGAAACGTCTCCCCCCCATCCAGGACATCACTGGAAACGGTATCATCAAGGACCCCCATACACCCCGGCCACGAGCTGTTCTCTACCTTAACCGTCGGGCAGATGGTATCGGAGCATGAGGTCTGATACCGACAGGCTCAGAGACAGTTTCTATCTAAAAGGTACATTATTTCCTTTAGGAATGTAGTGAAGTACAGGTCATAAACAGTTCAAAATATAAATGATAAAGTACAGATACCCCCAAAAACTACTAAATAGTACTTTAAAGTATTTTTGCTTAAGTACTTTACACCACTGCCTGTGAGGGTATATGGACAGACATGATTATACAGTAGAACAACCCTGAAAACAGATTGATGGCCTTGATGCTGTTTGTGAACCATAGAATCATGAATCAATGGAGATGTGATGTTTCCTTCCCAACCTGTAGCATCTTGCTTCCACAACACTATCATGGTTATAGGTTTGCCGTGTGCATCCCTGCCAGTTGATAATGCCCTGAATTAAGACCGAGAGCTGAGTCCCTGTGATTTCTATAGTAACTAATAGGTAAGAATGTATGTCTAAGAAGTGTTAGTTCTGCCGGGTTCTCCAAATCTGTGTTGAACTGTAAAAACAAATTGATGTCATCTGTAGAACGCCGTTGATGAAGAAAATTGAGTCAACATCCGAATCCTGTTGATCCATGGTGTTTAAGCTAATCTAATAATGTAAGCAGTTTGAACACACTTGAGTAAAATTCTAGTAAAATTACACATTATATCCATGTGTGATTGAATCGGGGTGCAAAGATAAATCCAGATTCCTATTAATCCACACAGTGATGACGTCACAAATTCCGACTACCTTTTGAGGGATACACATCAGTGATTCTATACTTGAGAAACACACTGTCAAATTGAACTTGTCAATGAAGTTCATAAGCTTGACTGATACACATCTGAAGCTTCTAATGTGTCCCAGAATGAACTTTTATTTTCAAAGAAACCTTGTCTCCAGTGTAGATCTCATCTCAATGTTCTACTCCATCATTTTCCAATTTCCCCCCCCCCCCTTCCTAACAAAATCAACATCCACAGACAAGTTCCTCTTTGATCCAATCCCTTTGTTTGCATCCAACACTGGAGATAGAGGAGCTCGCTCCGGGAAATAAACACGTCAAAAAAACATTCTGCCTGTTCTAATATGGAGGAAGTTTCAGTCTGTTTTGTCTCCAATTGAAAGCAGATTGCTGCTCTACACGTGCTAAAGCTGGGGATCATTCAATCTCTATGGGTCAGCATCTCTATGGGTTCAGCAGCATCTCTATGGGTTCAGCAGCATCTCTATGGGTTCAGCTTTGTAAGATCAGTCAGCGGTCCTGGTACATCAAATGGAAAAACAAAGTCGGCTTCTCTCCTTGGCTGTCTAGCTGGAACCCTGAGAGAGATACCGAGGGCGTCCTTCACTGATCAGGTTCTTGTGAAAACATTACATTTGGTAATGATGCTACTCTGAGTAAAAACACAGGCCTGTCAAAGTTCGCTAATGTGTTTCCTGTTGTGTTTTTGTAATGTAGTGGATGAGTAGAGGCTTAGTGGGAGTTGAGGTGAAGTCAGCCACACAGAGAAACAGAACATTGTACATTAATCGTTTTGCTACTTTACATTTTGTTCTGAACTGCATTTTGTTCATGTGACAAACACACTTTGATTTGACATCAATGTGTGTAAACTGGACTGAATAAGTGTAACTTCAGACCGTCCCCTCGCCCATACCTGGGCGCAAACCAGAGACCCTCTGCACACATCAACAACAGTCACCCACGAAGCATCGTTACCCATCGCTCCACAACAACCGCGGCCCTTGCAGAGCAAGGGGAACCACTACTTCAAGGTCTCAGAGCAAGTGACGTCACCGATTGAAACGCTATTTAGCGCTGCACCACCGCTAACTAGCTAGCCGTTTCACATCCGTTACATAAGGACACCTTCAAACGAGCCAGAAAATGTCTTTATATTAATCGTTGTATTTGTCACGACATTTTTTCACTGAAATACAATAAAAAATATCAAAGGATATACAGACACTTGATATAGTCACTGTTGGGAGTGGTCCTGTCGTGCCGACGTCACCGTGGCGCCAGTGTCTGTCCGTAGTAGAGTTGCAACATTCCTGAAACTTCCTGAATTCCTGAAAATCCCGGTTGAAGAATTCCAGGTTGGATGATTCCTCTCGCAGCATTTCTGATTCCAGAAATTCTCAGCATTTCAGAGAAACCTGGGAAAGTTGTCAGATTTTTTTGCAACCTTAGTCCGTAATAGTGCACCATGTGGGTTTTAGAAAACGGACAATAAATACTGTACAATGCGGTAGTAACACTAGTTTAGGAAATCACAAAAGATCAACCATGCTTTTAAACAGAAACTCACATGATAACATACTTTACAAATGAACAATGCAGCATTTCTGCCAAGTCATCCCTTCACAATTATAATATATAAACGTGGGTATATATGCTTACACACCATCGTTTGTGGTTTTTATACATTAAATAAAAGGCCTTCTTTACATGTCATTCCAAAACTAGATTTCCCGATAAAGGTTTGGAGCGTAAACATTAAGACTATAGGTGTTCCCTCTATAATGAAGCCTTTGCCAATACAACACAGCAACGCAAAAAGCTATTTAAATGGAATTACATTAATTGAAAGACTACATTAAAGACTACATGCCAAATAACGCACAAAGAGAGTAATTTTAAGTGTATTTATCCACTACCCATTTTCCTCTGCAGTTTCCATTTCCCTAACATGTACCATTTATGTGAATGAGCATTCTGAACCACTGGGTCCCGATACTTCTCCACTGTTGAGGTACATGTAAAAATGGACTATATTCTCTAACAACTTGAGTTCCCCTGAGAAAACTGTAGAAACATACATGATTGAAGGTTATCAAGCTGTCATTGTTGAGACTGTGGATCATAAATTCAGTCCAGACCAGATCACGCCACCTTGTAAGAACATCTGGTATGCATGTTATCATGAATTACCATGAATTGCTGGAGGTTGTTGTTCTTGTTTGTCAAGATCTTTAGACCCAATTCTCTCCTCAGCCATAAATATATATTTTAAAGAAGAATCGCTCAAATTCATGCACGTTAGTGCAACGATATGTAGATTCCTCGCCAGTCCCTATCACATCTGAAGTATATTCTCTTAGCAGCATCGTTAAGACTTTTCAATTGGCCAAGACATGTTCCGTCTCACCATTCCCCTCTTCAAAATAAGATT
This sequence comes from Oncorhynchus mykiss, assembly GCF_013265735.2. Taxonomy (NCBI): domain Eukaryota; kingdom Metazoa; phylum Chordata; class Actinopteri; order Salmoniformes; family Salmonidae; genus Oncorhynchus; species Oncorhynchus mykiss. The sequence goes on from NC_048568.1 coordinate 37,231,402, forward strand.
TACCACAGTATCAAACATCTCACATAGCAAAATCATACAAGGAAGTACGTTAACCATACTTATGTTGCTCTGTTCAGCAGTGTTGGGATTTGTTACTCGAAAAGGTTGTATTACTAGTTACATTTAACAAAAGTAACACGTTCCGTTACAATATTACTTTGTGTTACCTTCATTAAAAAAATCTCAATCTCACAATTAGTTGGACTTTCGAAGGGAGAAAGGCGAGCTGCTCACGCTACCAAAAATAGGCTACTTACTAACTCAGGTTGGAGCTGCTTTAGTCTAAAGCTAGTCTAAAGGTGCTGTGCTATCATGTGGGCTACTTAATTAGCCATGTAGACTGTCAGCCAAACGTCTCTACAAACGTCTCTATAATTTCATTGAAAATCTTTCTCTCGAGCCGCCAGTTATGGTTATAGAGCGCAAGTAGGCTACACGGACCCATAATGATGTATAGAGGACACACCTGCCAGTAGACGGGAAAACAGCCCTCTAAGGGCGTTTCTATGGACAGCAGCTGTCATGACATTTCGACAAAACAGGCTTCTCCGCTGCTCGACAACTAAATGAGGAAACGACTCGAGATCGGATCACGGAAACACGTGGCCGGTAGAGATGTGATTCTGAAAGTAACGCATGCGTTGTTTGACAAAGTAAATGTAATAATACACTATATATACAGAAGTATGTGGACACCCCTTCAAATGAATGGATTTGGCTATTGCAGCACTTACTGACAGGTGTCTAAAATCTCCATAGACAAACATTGGCAGTAGAATGGCGTTACTGAAGAGCTCAGTGACTTTCAACGTGGGACCATCAAAGGATGCCACCTTTCCAACAAGTCAGTTCATCAAATTTCTTCCCTGCTAGAGCTGCCCCGGTCAACTGTAAGAGCTGTTATTGTGAAGTGGTCTAGGAGCAACAATGGCTCAGCTGCAAAGTGAAAGCTCACAGACAGGACCACCAAGTGCTGAAGCGCATAGCGTTTATAAATTGTTTGTCCTCGGTTGTAACATTCACTACCGAGTTCCAAACTGCCTCTGGAAGCAACATCAGCACAATAACTGTTCGTCAGGAGCTAAATGAAATGGGTTTCCATGGCCGAGCAACCGCACACAAGCCTAAAATCACAATGCACAAGGCCAAGCGTGGGTTGGAGTGGTGTAAAGCTCGCTGCCATTGAACTCTGGAGCATTGGCAACACGTTCTCTGGAGTATTGAATCACGGTTCACCATCTGGCAGTCTGACATACTGCCCCAATGTATAGTGCCAACTGTAAAGTTTGGTGGAGGAGGAATAATGGTCTGTGGCTGTTTTTCATGGTTCAGGCTAGGCCCCTTAGTACCAGTGAAGGGACCTCGGCGTTACTCTGGACCCTGATCTCTCTTTTGATGAACATATCAAGACTGTTTCAAGGACAGCTTTTTTCCATCTACGTAACATTGCAAAAATCTGAAACTTTCTGTTAAAAAATGATGCAGAAAAATGTATCCTTTTGTTACTTCTAGGTTAGACTACTGCAATGCTCTACTTTCCGGCTACCCGGATAAAGCACTAAATAAACTTCTGTTAGTGCTAAACACGGCTGCTAGAATCCTGACTAGAACCAAAAAATGTGATCTACACTGGCTTCCTGTCAAGGCAAGGGCTGATTTCAAGGTTTTACTGCTAACCTACAAAGCATTACATGGGCTTGCTCCTACCTATCTCTCTCTCTGATTTGGTCCTGCCATACATACGTACGCTACGGTCACAAGACGCAGGCCTCCTAACTGTCCCTAGAATTTCTAAGCAAACAGCTGGAGGCAGGGCTTTCTCCAATATAGCAAAATTTTTATGGAATGGTCTGCCTACCCATGTGAGAGACGCAGACTCAGTCTCAACCTTTTAAGTCTTTAGGACCATGCCTCAGGACTACCTGGCCTGATGACTCCTTGTTGTCCCCAGTCCACCTGGCCGTGCTGCTGCTCCAGATTCAACTGTTCTGCCTGCGGCTATGGAACCCTGACCTGTTCACCGGACGTGCCAGACCTGCTGTTTTCAACTCTCTAGAGACTGCAGGAGCGGTAGAGATACTCTGAATGATCGGCTATGAAAAGCCAACTGACATTTATTCCTGAGGTGCTGACCTGTTGCACCCTTGACAACCACTGTGATTATTATTATTTGACCCTGCAGGTCATCTATGAACATTTGAACATCTTGGCCATGTTCTGTTACAATCTCCACCCGGCACAGTCAGTAGAGGACTGGCCATCCCTCATAGCCTGGTTCCTCTCTAGGTTTCTTCCTAGGTTCTGGCCTTTCTAGGGAGTTTTTCCTAGCCACCGTGCTTCTACACCTGCATTGCTTGCTGTTTGGGGTTTACCAGCTGATGTAAGAAGGGCTTTATAAATACATTTGATTTGATTTGAAATCTTAACGCTACAGCATACAATGACATTCTAGACGATTCTGTCTAAGGCCCAATTCTGGGGAAGGCCCTTTCCTGTTTCAACATGACAATGCCCCCATGCACAAAACGAGGTTCATACAGAAATGGTTTGTTGAGATAGGTATGGAAGAACTTGACTGGCCTGCACAGAGCCCTGACGTCAACCCCATTGAACACCTGTGGGATGAATTGGAACGCCAACTGTGAGCCAGGCCTAATCGCCCAACATCAGCTTCCGACCTCACTAATGCTCTTGTGGCTGAATGGAAGCAATGTTACAACATCTAGTGGAAAGCCTTCCCAGAAGAGTAGAGGCTGTTATAGCAGCAAAGGGGGGGACCAAGTCCATATTAATGCCAATGATTTTGGAGTGAGATGTTCGATGAGCAGGTGTCCACATACTTTTGGTAATGTCATGTATTACCCAATTTGAAAAAGTACCGCGTTACTTTACTCCATTACTCATAAAAGTAATCTGATTATATAACATGTTACTTTTGTAACGCGTTACCCCCAACACTGATGGTCAGTCACACAGACAGAGCTCCTACAACACCAACAGGCTAGATGACAACGTCATGCTTACATGCACACAGGAGTGTGGACAGACATCGAGAGAGCTGGGAATCTTACTGGATGCAAAACACATCGGCAGGACTGCATCTCTTTTTTTTTTGTTCAGTTCAATGAAGTTCAATTATTTTCTGTTGGGCCTGGTCGCATGATGTTTAATGTGCCAAATCCTAACTTGAGATTAACTTGCACCTTCAACTTCACAATCCCCAAACTTCCTATTGACTTTAATGCAATGCAAAACATCCCTGCTTTCTTTTCTCAAGTTATGATTGGACCCCACTGTTCTGGCACATTCTGGGTAATGTAGTTTTGGCAACTGCCTGCGTTCTCAGTACTCCCGGGCCTCCTCCAGCTCGTTCATGAACACGTCCTGGTGGGGGTTCTCCGGGCAGACCAGGCCGTTGTTGGGCGGTCGCAGCGCGTGGAAATGGCTCCAGTCCCCTTTACACAGGATCCAGGGCAGCACGTCCACCTTGAAGTGGAGCTCCGGTGAGAACTCTGTGCTGATCAGATTGGGCGTTCCCGCACCCTTCCCCCGCGTGATCAGATGGTCGCGGTTGTCGTAGCAACAGTGCTGGGCGGCGAGCGTGGCGACGTCGCCGGAGAGGGCCGAGCGGATGCAAGTCCTCGCTGAGGGTTTGTAGATGTCCAGGCGTTCTTTAGGGCCGCTGGCGTCGCGCCAATGGAACGTCCGGTCGTGTCCCTCGTCGAAGACGCTGACCACGGTGTCGGCGGTGGCCGAGGGGTAAGTGCAGGGGCAGCTGGGTAGTTCTAACAGGACCTGGTTGAGGTATCTCTGGAGGAAGTTGCTCTTACAGTTCAGCCACTTCTCACAGGTGTCCACGTCTAAAGGGAGAGCAGAGGGAGGCCATTGTGTCAATTACCATCTAATTACATAGTTATTTCTGCTCTGTTCTGCCCTGTTCTGTTCTGTTCTGCCCTGTCCTACTCTGTTCTGTCCTGCTCTGTTCTGTCCTACTCTGTTCTGTCCTGCTCTTTTCAGTTCTGTTCTGCCCTGCTCTTTTCAGTTCTGTTCTGCCCTGTCCTACTCTGTTCTGCCCTGCTCTTTTCAGTTCTGTTCTGCCCTGTCCTACTCTGTTCTGCCCTGCTCTTTTCAGTTCTGTTCTGCCCTGTCCTACTCTGTTCTGCCCTGCTCTTTTCAGTTCTGTTCTGCCCTGTCCTACTCTGTTCTGCTGTGGTCTACAGGGATGAATAAAGCTGCCTCTGTTCTGCTCTGTTCTGCTCTGCTCTGTTCTGTTCTGTTCTGCTCTGTTCTGCCCTGCTCTGTTCTGCCCTGCTCTGTTCTGCTCTGCTCTGCTCTGTTCTGCCCTGCTCTGTTCTGCTCTGCTCTGTTCTGTTCTGTTCTGTTCTGCCCTGCTCTGTTCTGTTCTGCTCTGTTCCACCCTGCTCTGTTCTGCTCTGTTCTGCCCTGCTCTTTTCAGTTCTGTTCTGCCCTGTCCTACTCTGTTCTGCCCTGCTCTTTTCAGTTCTGTTCTGCCCTGTCCTACTCTGTTCTGCCCTGCTCTTTTCAGTTCTGTTCTGCCCTGTCCTACTCTGTTCTGCTGTGGTCTACAGGGATGAATAAAGCTGCCTCTGTTCTGCTCTGTTCTGCTCTGCTCTGTTCTGTTCTGTTCTGCTCTGTTCTGCCCTGCTCTGTTCTGCCCTGCTCTGTTCTGCTCTGCTCTGCTCTGTTCTGCCCTGCTCTGTTCTGCTCTGCTCTGTTCTGCTCTGCTCTGTTCTGTTCTGCTCTGTTCCGCCCTGCTCTGTTCTGCTCTGTTCTGTTCTGTTCTGTTCTGCTCTACTCTGTTCTGTTCTGCTCTGCTCTGTTCCGCCCTGCTCTGTTCTGCTCTGTTCTGTTCTGTTCTGTTCTGCTCTACTCTGTTCTGTTCTGCTCTGCTCTGTTCCGCCCTGCTCTGCTCTACTCTGTTCTGTTCCGCCCTGCTCTGTTCTGCTCTGTTCTGTTCCGCCCTGCTCTGTTCTGCTCTGTTCTGTTCCGCCCTGCTCTGTTCTGCTCTGTTCTGTTCCGCCCTGCTCTGTTCTGCTCTGTTCTGTTCCGCCCTGCTCTGTTCTGCTCTGTTCTGTTATATATATATTTTTCCCAGGTGTAAATTGATAAAGTGTATTCAACGTACCTGTGCCAAAAGGTTCAGTGCCGTTCTCCATCTCGAAGGGGAAAGCTTCAGCCACAGTGTTGACATCGTCTGGACAAGGCTCCATGTCACATTTGGAGGCCTCTGTCAGGGTGCAGGAGTAACCACAGGACCGTATCCTTTTCCTCTCTCCATGACCACAGGTGACAGAGCACGGAGACCAGGCACTCCACTCCTCCGTCTCCTCCTTCTCTGTGGGGGGAAAAAACAAAACTCATGATATTAAATGATAATGCATTTAGATGTATAGTGTTTCTCCTATTTAAGCTGTTTTACATTTTATGGAGGTAACACACACACACACTTCTCCCCCATCACACGATTACTCTCTATTCAGTAAGAGATGAATTTCTCTCCCAGCTGTGGGATTTCCTAACTAGGCTACATCCTAACTGTGTAGAACTCCAATTAGAAGCATTTGGCTGGTTCACCACCTGTGCTTAACAAGCTATCAAGGAAAAGGAAAAGAACTTGAAAGGGTTCATTAGTAGTACTACTTATGTTGTTTTTGGGGGGAATATCTGTACTTTACTATTTATATTTTTGATTACTTTTACTTCACTACATTCTGAAAGAAAATAATGTACTTTTTACTCCATACATTTTCCCTGACAGCCACAAGTTCTCGTTACATTATGAATGCTTAGCAGGACAGGAAAATGGTCCAATTCACAGACTTATCAAGAGAACATCCCTGCTCATCCCTTCTGCCTCTGGTCTGGAGGACTCACTAAACAGAGAACATCCCTGCTCATCCCTTCTGCCTCTGGTCTGGAGGACTCACTAAACAGGGAACATCCCTGCTCATCACTTCTGCCTCTGGTCTGGAGGACTCACTAAACAGAGAACATCCCTGCTCATCCCTTCTGCCTCTGGTCTGGAGGACTCACTAAACAGAGAACATCCCTGCTCATCCCTTCGTCCTCTGGTCTGGAGGACTCACTAAACAGGGAACATCCCTGCTCATCCCTTCTGCCTCTGGTCTGGAGGACTCACTAAACAGAGAACATCCCTGCTCATCCCTTCTGCCTCTGGTCTGGAGGACTCACTAAATAGAGAACATCCCTGCTCATCCCTTCTGCCTCTGGTCTGGAGGACTCACTAAACAGAGAACATCCCTGCTCATCCCTTCTGCCTCTGGTCTGGAGGACTCACTAAACAGAGAACATCCCTGCTCATCCCTTCTGCCTCTGGTCTGGAGGACTCACTAAACAGAGAACATCCCTGCTCATCCCTTCTGCCTCTGGTCTGGAGGACTCACTAAACAGAGAACATCCCTGCTCATCCCTTCTGCCTCTGGTCTGGAGGACTCACTAAACAGAGAACATCCCTGCTCATCCCTTCTGCCTCTGGTCTGGAGGACTCACTAAACAGAGAACATCCCTGCTCATCCCTTCTGCCTCTGGTCTGGAGGACTCACTAAACAGAGAACATCCCTGCTCATCCCTTCTGCCTCTGGTCTGGAGGACTCACTAAACAGAGAACATCCCTGCTCATCCCTTCTGCCTCTGGTCTGGAGGACTCACTAAACAGAGAACATCCCTGCTCATCCCTTCTGCCTCTGGTCTGGAGGACTCACTAAACAGAGAACATCCCTGCTCATCCCTTCTGCCTCTGGTCTGGAGGACTCACTAAACAGAGAACATCCCTGCTCATCCCTTCTGCCTCTGGTCTGGAGGACTCACTAAACAGAGAACATCCCTGCTCATCCCTTCTGCCTCTGGTCTGGAGGACTCACTAAACAGAGAACATCCCTGCTCATCCCTTCTGCCTCTGGTCTGGAGGACTCACTCAACACAAATACTTCATTTGTGAATGATGTCAGTGTGCCCCTGGCTATCCGTAAATGTAAAAAACAAGAAAATTGTGCCGTCTAGTTTGACTAATATAAGGAGTTTGAAATGTTTTATACTTTTACTTTTGATACTTAAGTATATTTAAAATCAAATACTTTTAGACTTTTAAGTAGTATTTTACTGGGTGGCTTTTACTTGAGTCATTTTCTGTTAAGGTATCTTTACTTTTACTAAAATAGTGTTTTACTGGGTAACTTGAACTTTTAGTTGAGTCATTTTCTGTTAAGGTATCTTTACTTTTACTCAAATATGACAATTGGGTACTTTTTCCACCACTGTAGTAAACAGTACTGCTGAGAAACAAAGCTAGATTTGGTTTAGATGCATTTACTGCACTGACGTAGGAGCCAGAAGCTAGACTGTAGACATTACAAGGATAAGTAAATAACCTCTTAAAACTCCATCTAATCCCTTAACATCCACATTACTAAAAGTGTAAAGTGAATTTACAGGAAATTCTATTTTATAATTGTTTCCATGACAGAAAAATCAAAATCCATAACGAGGCTTTTCTATGTACAGTTGAATGCTCCTCTGGTCTAACCTTTCTCCTCTGGTCTAACCTTCAGCCTATCTGCCTTCTGAAAAGTTTGAGTCTGGTGTTTAATGATACTGAACATGTCCGCCCTCGATTACCGACGAGATGAGGTGGGTGCAGAAATTGCAGCTTTGGCGGAGGCGCAGCTTTGTCCTTTGTGGCACAGCCAGCTCACCATACGGCCAGAACACAGGAATAGACGCTTCTCAGGAGCATTTAAATTACAGAAGAGAAGCCCCAACGTTACGCTAGTCTGACTGACATGCTTTATGTTCACTAAAAACCTTCAGATCGGATCACTTCATAAACATTGTTGCCCTGTTCCTAGATCACATGCACCTCATTTAGAGACGTTCAATGTTGATGCATGTGTACATACTGTCTGCACACAGCTACATGCTCACAGTTGTCTACATGGATGAATAGAGCTGCCTGGCTCTGCTGTGGTCTACAGGGATGAGTAAAGCTGCCTGGCTCCGCTGTGGTCTACAGGGATGAATAGAGCTGCCTGGCTCTGCTGTGGTCTACAGGGATGAATAGAGCTGCCTGGCTCTGCTGTGGTCTACAGGGATGAATAGAGCTGCCTGGCTCTGCTGTGGTCTACAGGGATGAATAGAGCTGCCTGGCTCTGCTGTGGTCTACAGGGATGAATAGAGCTGCCTGGCTCTGCTGTGGTCTACAGGGATGAATAGAGCTGCCTGGCTCCGCTGTGGTCTACAGGGATGAGTAAAGCTGTCTGGATCTGCTGTGGTCTACAGGGATGAATAGAGCTGCCTGGCTCTGCTGTGGTCTACAGGGATGAATAGAGCTGCCTGGCTCTGCTGTGGTCTACAGGGATGAGTAAAGCTGTCTGGCTCCGCTGTGGTCTACAGGGATGAGTAAAGCTGTCTGGCTCCGCTGTGGTCTACAGGGATGAATAGAGCTGCCTGGATCTGCTGTGGTCTACAGGGATGAATATAGCTGTCTGGCTCCGCTGTGGTCTACAGGGATGAATAGAGCTGCCTGGCTCTGCTGTGGTCTACAGGGATGAATAGAGCTGCCTGGCTCCGCTGTGGTCTACAGGGATGAGTAAAGCTGCCTGGATCTGCTGTGGTCTACAGGGATGAGTAAAGCTGCCTGGATCTGCTGTGGTCTACAGGGATGAATAGAGCTGCCTGGCTCTGCTGTGGTCTACAGGGATGAATAGAGCTGCCTGGCTCTGCTGTGGTCTACAGGGATGAATAGAGCTGCCTGGCTCTGCTGTGGTCTACAGGGATGAATAGAGCTGCCTGGCTCTGCTGTGGTCTACAGGGATGAATAGAGCTGCCTGGCTCTGCTGTGGTCTACAGGGATGAATAGAGCTGCCTGGCTCCGCTGTGGTCTACAGGGATGAGTAAAGCTGTCTGGATCTGCTGTGGTCTACAGGGATGAATAGAGCTGCCTGGCTCTGCTGTGGTCTACAGGGATGAATAGAGCTGCCTGGCTCTGCTGTGGTCTACAGGGATGAGTAAAGCTGTCTGGCTCCGCTGTGGTCTACAGGGATGAGTAAAGCTGTCTGGCTCCGCTGTGGTCTACAGGGATGAATAGAGCTGCCTGGATCTGCTGTGGTCTACAGGGATGAATATAGCTGTCTGGCTCCGCTGTGGTCTACAGGGATGAATAGAGCTGCCTGGCTCTGCTGTGGTCTACAGGGATGAATAGAGCTGCCTGGCTCCGCTGTGGTCTACAGGGATGAGTAAAGCTGCCTGGATCTGCTGTGGTCTACAGGGATGAGTAAAGCTGCCTGGATCTGCTGTGGTCTACAGGGATGAATAGAGCTGCCTGGCTCTGCTGTGGTCTACAGGGATGAATAGAGCTGCCTGGCTCTGCTGTGGTCTACAGGGATGAATAGAGCTGCCTGGCTCTGCTGTGGTCTACAGGGATGAATAGAGCTGCCTGGCTCTGCTGTGGTCTACAGGGATGAATAGAGCTACCTGGCTCTGCTGTGGTCTACAGGGATGAATAGAGCTGCCTGGCTCTGCTGTGGTCTACAGGGATGAATAGAGCTGCCTGGCTCCGCTGTGGTCTACAGGGATGAATAGAGCTGCCTGGCTCTGCTGTGGTCTACAGGGATGAATAGAGCTGCCTGGATCTGCTGTGGTCTACAGGGATGAATAGAGCTGCCTGGCTCTGCTGTGGTCTACAGGGATGAATAGAGCTGCCTGGATCTGCTGTGGTCTACAGGGAGGAATAGAGCTGCCTGGCTCTGCTGTGGTCTACAGGGATGAATAGAGCTGCCTGGCTCCGCTGTGGTCTACAGGGATGAATAGAGCTGCCTGGCTCTGCTGTGGTCTACAGGGATGAATAGAGCTGCCTGGCTCCGCTGTGGTCTACAGGGATGAGTAAAGCTGCCTGGATCTGCTGTGGTCTACAGGGATGAATAGAGCTGCCTGGCTCTGCTGTGGTCTACAGGGATGAATAGAGCTGCCTGGCTCCGCTGTGGTCTACAGGGATGAGTAAAGCTGCCTGGATCTGCTGTGGTCTACAGGGATGAATAGAGCTGCCTGGCTCTGCTGTGGTCTACAGGGAGGAATAGAGCTGCCTGGCTCTGCTGTGGTCTACAGGGAGGAATAGAGCTGCCTGGATCTGCTGTGTTTTACAGGGATGAATAGAGCTGTCTGGCTCCGCTGTGGTCTACAGGGATGAGTAAAGCTGCCTGGCTCCGCTGTGGTCTACAGGGATGAATAGAGCTGCCTGGCTCCGCTGTGGTCTACAGGGATGAATAGAGCTGCCTGGCTCTGCTGTGGTCTACAGGGATGAATAGAGCTGCCTGGATCTGCTGTGGTCTACAGGGATGAATATAGCTGCCTGGCTCTGCTGTGGTCTACAGGGATGAATAGAGCTGCCTGGATCTGCTGTGGTCTACAGGGATGAATAGAGCTGCCTGGATCTGCTGTGGTCTACAGGGATGAATAGAGCTGCCTGGATCTGCTGTGGTCTACAGGGATGAGTAAAGCTGCCTGGATCTGCTGTGGTCTACAGGGATGAATAGAGCTGCCTGGATCTGCTGTGGTCTACAGGGATGAATAGAGCTGCCTGGCTCCGCTGTGGTCTACAGGGATGAATAGAGCTGCCTGGATCTGCTGTGGTCTACAGGGATGAATAGAGCTGCCTGGATCTGCTGTGGTCTACAGGGATGAATAAAGCTGCCTGGATCTGCTGTGGTCTACAGGGATGAATAGAGCTGCCTGGCTCTGCTGTGGTCTACAGGGATGAATAAAGCTGTCTGGCTCCGCTGTGGTCTACAGGGAGGAATAGAGCTGCCTGGCTCCGCTGTGGTCTACAGGGATGAATAGAGCTGCCTGGCTCTGCTGTGGTCTACAGGGATGAATAGAGCTGCCTGGATCTGCTGTGGTCTACAGGGATGAATAGAACTGCCTGGCTCCGCTGTGGTCTACAGGGATGAATAGAGCTGCCTGGCTCTGCTGTGGTCTACAGGGATGAATAGAGCTGCCTGGCTCTGCTGTGGTCTACAGGGATGAATAGAGCTGCCTGGCTCTGCTGTGGTCTACAGGGATGAATAGAGCTGCCTGGATCTGCTGTGGTCTACAGGGATGGATAGAGCTGCCTGGATCTGCTGTGGTCTACAGGGATGAATAGAGCTGCCTGGATCTGCTGTGGTCTACAGGGATGAATAGAGCTGCCTGGCTCTGCTGTGGTCTACAGGGATGAATAGAGCTGCCTGGATCTGCTGTGGTCTACAGGGATGAGTAAAGCTGTCTGGCTCTGCTGTGGTCTACAGGGATGAATAGAGCTGCCTGGCTCTGCTGTGGTCTACAGGGAGGAATAAAGCTGTCTGGCTCCGCTGTGGTCTACAGGGAGGAATAGAGCTGCCTGGCTCCGCTGTGGTCTACAGGGATGAGTAAAGCTGCCTGGATCTGCTGTGGTCTACAGGGATGAATAGAGCTGCCTGGCTCCGCTGTGGTCTACAGGGATGAGTAAAGCTGCCTGGATCTGCTGTGGTCTACAGGGATGAGTAAAGCTGCCTGGATCTGCTGTGGTCTACAGGGATGAATAGAGCTGCCTGGCTCTGCTATGGTCTACAGGGATGAGTAAAGCTGCCTGGATCTGCTGTGGTCTACAGGGATGAATAGAGCTGCCTGGCTCTGCTGTGGTCTACAGGGATGAGTAAAGCTGCCTGGCTCCGCTGTGGTCTACAGGGATGAATAAAGCTGCCTGGATCTGCTGTGGTCTACAGGGATGAATAGAGCTGCCTGGCTCTGCTGTGGTCTACAGGGATGAGTAAAGCTGCCTGGATCTGCTGTGGTCTACAGGGATGAGTAAAGCTGTCTGGATCTGCTGTGGTCTACAGGGATGAGTAAAGCTGCCTGGATCTGCTGTGGTCTACAGGGATGAGTAAAGCTGCCTGGATCTGCTGTGGTCTACAGGGATGAATAGAGCTGCCTGGCTCTGCTGTGGTCTACAGGGATGAATAAAGCTGCCTGCCTGTGCAGCCAGAAGGCACTATGCTCTTTTCCCATCATGCACAGGGAGAAAACTGACTGAGAACTAAGAGAAACAAAAAACAATAGAGGCGTAAATGTTATCCACGTCCCTGAAAGCCCCCAAATTCTTGAACAGGCTCAAAAGGCCTTGCCGCCTAGGGCCCAAGGCAGAGGGCCGAGTCGGGGTCTGGGGGGCCCGGAGGGGGGATGAAAGACCCAGCCGAATGGCCCCTGTCATCCCCTGTTCCCAATCTGCCCTCTAATTATACACAAGCAGTGGGCTGTTTTGTCCATCCGGGGGAACAGGCTCATGTTGCCATTAGCGAGCGCATCAGGCCCATCTTCAAAAGACAGCAGGCCTCCACAGCGAGCTGCAAGTTGGGACCCAGTGTCCACTTCAAAGGCTGGAGCTCCACAATGGCCTGACGGTCGAGTGCTCGCAGAGCATAGCTCTCTCGCTCGCTCAGTCAGTCCAGCCCTGCTGCCCTGCCACAGTCCTCAGTCAGTACAGCCCTGCCACAGTCCTCAGTCAGTACAGCCCTGCCACAGTCCTCAGTCAGTACAGCCCTGCCGCCCTGCCACAGTCCTCAGTCAGTACAGCCCTGCCACTCTGCCACAGTCCTCAGTCAGTACAGCCCTGCCACAGTCCTCAGTCAGTACAGCCCTGCCGCCCTGCCACAGTCCTCAGTCAGTACAGCCCTGCCACAGTCCTCAGTCAGTACAGCCCTGCCACCCTGCCACAGTCCTCAGTCAGTACAGCCCTGCCGCCATGCTGCAGTCCTCAGTCAGTACAGCCCTGCCACCCTGCCACAGTCCTCAGTCAGTACAGCCCTGCCACAGTCCTCAGTCAGTACAGCCCTGCCACAGTCCTCAGTCAGTACATTCCCCGACACCCTGCTGCAGTCCTCAGTCCCTTCTCTCTCTCTCTCTCTCTCTCTCTCTCTCTCTCTCTCTCTCTCTCTCTCTCTCTCTCTCTCTCCATCCTCTCTCTCTCCATCCTCTCTCTCCCTCTGTCTCTGTCTTTCTCTCTGTCTATCAACCTTTTTGGTAACGAATCACTTATTGACATTTTTCTTAATCCTGTGAATGTTTGTTTCTCTTTGTTTCTCACTATTTCAAAACAATAATATTCTCAACTTTTGTAGGCCATTTTATAATGATCCACTACTCGGAGGCATGCAAAAGTGGATCAGAGATCACTGTTCTTTTCTATTATTTTTTTTACAAATTTGTCCTGCTATACAGACACTGTGCCACTTAGCGAACAAAGGAAAGCCTCACCATAGTAGCTCTGTGTGGCGTCCCAACCCTCGTTCCAGCGACTGCTAGGGAGGGGCTCTTCGCTAACATACTCCAACAGGTAATCTTCCTCGACTTCCTCTTCCTCTCCAGTTTCCTCCTCCTGCACTGAGCGGCCCGTCCCATCCTCGCTGGAGTCAGCGTCTGTGTATCCCCAGAACAGAGGCCAGAACAGCTTCTTACCCCCCAGCCAGCCTTCAGAGGACGAGGGGATCCAGTCCTTTATCAGATCCATCTCTAAGTCCATGTTAGGGTCGTCCACCACCTCAATGGTCACCTGGGAGGGAGGAAAGCAGAGTGAATCATTTAGAGAACCATTGTGGAAGCATGATATTGATATTGATTCTGTGGACACGCTAAGATAGCTACAACTAGTCCTATATGATCACAAACTATATGATCACAAAGTCTGCCAAAACTAAAATGTTGAACACTTACTTCACAAAAATACATACTTTTAATAGGAGGATGCACACAAAACTTAACATCTAAATGTTACTGGAAAGCCACAATGTAAGCAAGAGATGTTTACCAAATTCACTGACGACACATAAAACATACCTTTCAGAAGTATCAAGGGATTTACATGCCTAATTTCTGGCTCTGACTTAACCAGTCAGTCAGAAGATCCCACGTGTAACCCGTCAGACATGAGATGATCCGTGAGCACTCAGTCAGAAGATCCCACGCGTAACCAGTCAGACATGAGGTGATCCGTGAGCACTCAGTCAGAAGATCCCACGCGTAACCAGTCAGATATGAGATGATCCGTGAGCACTCAGTCAGAAGATCCCACGTGTAACCAGTCAGACATGAGATGATCCGTGAGCACTCCGTTAGAAGATCCCACGCGTAACCAGTCAGACATGAGATGATCCGTGAGCACTCAGTCAGAAGATCCCACGCGTAACCAGTCAGACATGAGATGATCCGTGAGCACTCAGTCAGAAGATCCCACGCGTAACCAGTCAGACATGAGATGATCCGTGAGCACTCAGTCAGAAGATCCCACGTGTAACCAGTCAGACATGAGATGATCCGTGAGCACTCCGTTAGAAGATCCCACGCGTAACCAGTCAGACATGAGATGATCCGTGAGCACTCAGTCAGAAGATCCCACGCGTAACAACATCTCATTACACTGGCAGGCCACTACTGTATGACTCAACCTGTACGTTAGCTCACTCCCATAGTAGTTGTCAGCACCAGGCAACACGGAGAGACCATAAGAGGGTAAAGCCTGCATGGGGTCATTACATCCAGCTCCAGCTAACCACATCCTGAACTGCCCTGAGTCGACCAGTAGATGGAACTAACTACTGTGGGATTGAGATGAGTTCAACGAAAGGACATACTGAAGACATTGAGGCTAATCGCTGGAGGAATCACAGGAAAGGACATACTGAAGACATTGAGGCTAATCGCTGGAGGAATCACAGGAAAGGACATGCTGAAGACAATGAGGCTAATCGCTGGAGGAATCACAGGAAAGGACATACTGAAGACATTGAGGCTAATCGCTGGAGGAATCACAGGAAATGGAAGAAGTGAAGGGGAGGATTGGAACTATTTATTCAATGTGAAAGTAGTTACCGTCTTGTTCTGCTGAACTTGGCATTCATGCCAAGTAGAACCTCCTCACCACAGAATGGAATCAAGATAAAGGATCTCTATAATCACTGCTCTTCCCTGCTTTACCAGGGAGCAATGCATTGTTGGTAGAGCATATATATACAGTGCCTTGCGGAAGTATTCGGCCCCCTTGACCTTTGCGACCTTCTGCCACATATCAGGCTTCAAACATAAAGATATAAAACTGTATTTTTTTGTGAAGAATCAACAACAAGTGGGACACAATCATGAAGTGGAACGACATTTATTGGATATTTAAAACTTTTTTAACAAATCAAAAACTGAAAAATTGGGCGTGCAAAATTATTCAGCCCCCTTAAGTTAATACTTTGTAGCGCCACCTTTTGCTGCGATTACAGCTGTAAGTCGCTTGGGGTATGTCTCTATCAGTTTTGCACATCGAGAGACTGACATTTTTTCCCATTCCTCCTTGCAAAACAGCTCGAGCTCAGTGAGGTTGGATGGAGAGCATTTGTGAACAGCAGTTTTCAGTTCTTTCCACAGATTCTCGATTGGATTCAGGTCTGGACTTTGACTTGGCCATTCTAACACCTGAATATGTTTATTTTTGAACCATTCCATTGTAGATTTTGCTTTATGTTTTGGATCATTGTCTTGTTGGAAGACAAATCTCCGTCCCAGTCTCAGGTCTTTTGCAGACTCCATCAGGTTTTCTTCCAGAATGGTCCTGTATTTGGCTCCATCCATCTTCCCATCAATTTTAACCATCTTCCCTGTCCCTGCTGAAGAAAAGCAGGCCCAAACCATGATGCTGCCACCACCATGTTTGACAGTGGGGATGGTGTGTTCAGCTGTGTTGCTTTTACGCCAAACATAACGTTTTGCATTGTTGCCAAAAAGTTCAATTTTGGTTTCATCTGACCAGATGTTTGGTGTGTCTCCCAGGTGGCTTGTGGCAAACTTTAAACAACACTTTTTATGGATATCTTTAAGAAATGGCTTTCTTCTTGCCACTCTTCCATAAAGGCCAGATTTGTGCAATATACGACTGATTGTTGTCCTATGGACAGAGTCTCCCACCTCAGCTGTAGATCTCTGCAGTTCATCCAGAGTGATCATGGGCCTCTTGGCTGCATCTCTGATCAGTCTTCTCCTTGTATGAGCTGAAAGTTTAGAGGGACGGCCAGGTCTTGGTAGATTTGCAGTGGTCTGAAACTCCTTCCATTTCAATATTATCGCTTGCACAGTGCTCCTTGGGATGTTTAAAGCTTGGGAAATCTTTTTGTATCCAAATCCGGCTTTAAACTTCTTCACAACAGTATCTCGGACCTGCCTGGTGTGTTCCTTGTTCTTCATGATGCTCTTTGCGCTTTTAACGGACCTCTGAGACTATCACAGTGCAGGTGCATTTATACAGAGACTTGATTACACACAGGTGGATTGTATTTATCATCATTAGTCATTTAGGTCAACATTGGATCATTCAGAGATCCTCACTGAACTTCTGGAGAGAGTTTGCTGCACTGAAAGTAAAGGGGCTGAATAATTTTGCACGCCCAATTTTTCAGTTTTTGATTTGTTAAAAAAGTTTAAAATATCCAATAAATGTCGTTCCACTTCATGATTGTGTCCCACTTGTTGTTGATTCTTCACAAAAAAATAAAGTTTTATATCTTTATGTTTGAAGCCTGAAATGTGGCAAAAGGTCGCAAAGTTCAAAGGGGCCGAATACT
This sequence comes from Oncorhynchus mykiss, assembly GCF_013265735.2. NCBI lineage: Eukaryota > Metazoa > Chordata > Actinopteri > Salmoniformes > Salmonidae > Oncorhynchus > Oncorhynchus mykiss. Next base: position 37,248,048 of record NC_048568.1, read on the forward strand.
TTCGCAAGGCACTGTATATATATATATATATATATTTTTTTTTTACCTTTTTTAAATTTAACTAGGCAAGTCAGTTAAGAACAAATTATTGTTTACAATGACGGCCTACACCGGCCAAACCCGGACGACACTGAGCCAATTGTGTGCCGCCCTATGGAATTCCCAATCACAGCCGGTTGTGATACAGCCTGGATTCGAACCACTGTGTCTGTAATGACACCTCTAGCACTTCCAACACCAGGATTCTGGGTTTGATTCCCGGGACCAACCATATGTAAAATGTATGCATGCAGGACTGTAAGTCCCTTTGGATAAAAGTGTCTGCTAAATGTCATATATTATGTATATGTATTATTTATATTAGGCGGGCTTCCCCAGTACAAATGTAAATCGCTCTTGAGGGGCTAGAAAAACATCATAAAAATACTATCAATATTCGTCACCACACCTGGATGTTGGGGTTCTGCGAGCTGATGTCTGCGTTGGCCAGCTCAGGGAAGTTCTTCAGGTCCAGAACGAAGGGCTTGATCTCCTCAGGCTCTGGCTGGGGCAGAACCCCTACGGAGCGGTGCTGGGAGTGGAACCACCTCCTCTTGTGGCGGTGCTCAGTGACAGGGGGGAGGAGGTTCTGGACCTGGTTCTGCTGCTCCAGGGCCTCCGGTCCATGATGGACCCCACTGATGGGCGGCTGATCACGAGCCTGAGGAAAAAGATAGGACACCTCAATTAATCATCATGACGAAACACAGTGGACTGGACCGCTCTGAAGACCTTGATGACATTAATCATAAACAATACACTGATTACTGGCTAGTTTAAGATACAAAGGTTACTTGCTTTAGCTATTTGCCCAGGAGAAACATTTGCACCATGCTATGACTTAGTGACAGAGCTCCTAGAAATCATTGGGGCAACAAATCAGCAGACCAACCAACCAAACCCCGTCCATCCGTCTGCTTCTCATTTATTTCCCACAGCAGCCAGAGCCCTGGCATCCAGGCCTTTGACAAAGAGGAGCCTGTGCCAGATTCTCTAGTTTTAATGAGAGCGCTTCGAAGTCGTGGGACCCCTGGGATGGTGGGCAGGCTGGCCCTGTGTTTCAATCTGCCGTGTCCTGCCATGCCCTAGGGCAGCAGGTAGCCTAGCGGTTAAGAGCGTTGGGCCAGTAACCGAAAGGTCGCTGGGTCAAATCCCCAAGCCTTGTGAAATGCACTTGATCCTAATTGCTACAGGAACTCACTCTGGATGAGAATGTCTGCTAATAACTCATGTAAAGAATGTGCAGCTACACTCAACAGACAGAAGCCATAGGTCTCCCTAAGGTCCTCCTCCCCCTGTCTCTCCCTGTCTCTCTCCCTCTGTTCCTCCCTCTGTCTCTCCCTCTTCTCCACCCTCTGTCTGCCTGTCTGTGACAAAGTGAACATCGTCTAGCTCTGACATTGCCGATAGCTACTTTATTGCGGAAAAATGTACTCACTATGACTGTGATACTGTATGTGGTTATCTCAACTAGCTATCTTAAGATGAATGCACTAGATTGTCAGTCGCTCTGAATAAGAGCGTCTCCTAAATGACTCAAATGTAAATGTCAACCATCCTTTAGATCAAGTTGCCACTAAAAATGTATCTAAGGTCAGGTAAGGGTCTTCTATTAATCAACACTTTTAATTCAGCCAGTATCTACAGTGGTAATAAATAGCCCAAACATCTGACAGGACTTCAGTAACTGAAGCAGTGCCAGTCTGAAATGTAGTGCAGTTTAAACCAAAATCTGGAGTGGTGACAAAACAGTTGGTTATGGGCCCGAGAACAGACTGTACTTTTTCAATGGCTGCAATTCTCCCATAAAAAAAGTCAGCCTGTTGGTCGGTCAGATCTGATCCATTTAGAGGTAACCCCTGTCAAACATTATTGACTCTTTACTGATGAGAGGAGGATCCTGAAGACTTCCTCTGGGTCTTGTCAGGTCCCTCTGAGAATTAGAGGATGGTCATTACACGCTTCCAAACACATTAGGACTTGTCTTCCTTCTTTGTTCTGTGTTTTGATTGGATCTGGTGTTCTGTGTTTTGATTGGATCTGGTGATCTATCATTTTGATTTGATTGGATCTGGTGATCTATCATTTTGATGTAATTGGATCTGGTGATCTATCATTTTGATTTAATTGGATCTGGTGATCTATCATTTTGATGTAATTGGACCTGGTGTTCTGTATTTTGATTTAATTATACCTGGTGTTCTGTATTTTGATTTAATTATACCTGGTGTTCTGTATTTTGATTTAATTGGACCTGGTGTTCTGTATTTTGATTTAATTATACCTGGTGTTCTGTATTTTGATTTAATTGGACCTGGTGTTCTGTATTTTGATTTAATTATACCTGGTGTTCTGTATTTTGATTTAATTATACCTGGTGTTCTGTATTTTGATTTAATTGGACCTGGTGTTCTGTATTTTGATTTAATTATACTTGGTGTTCTATATTTAAGCAATAAGGCCGGTGGAGGTGTGGTATATGGCCAATATACCACGGCCAAGGGCTGTTCTTAAGCACTACACAAGTGACTATGCATTGATAATAACGTATATAATAAAAGAGGGTGTGTGGGGGAGGGGCAATGCAAAAAGCCTGGGTGACCATTTAATTAGATGTTCAGGAGTCTTATGGCTTGGGGGTAGAAGCTGTTCAGAACCCTCTTGGACCTAGACTTGGCGCCCCAGTTCTGCTTACCCTGCAGTAGCAGAGAGAACAGTCTACAGACAATTTTTCCTCTGACACCGCCTGGTATTGAGGTCCTGGATGGCAGGAAGCTTGGCCCCAGTGATGTACTGGGCTGTAAGCATTACCCTCTGTAGTGCCTTGCAGTCGGAGGCCGAGCAGTTGCCATACCAGGCAGTGATGCAACCAGTCAGGATGCTTTCGATTGTGCAGCTGTATAACCTTTTGAGGATCTGAGGACCCATGCCAAATCTTTTCAGTCTCCTGACGGGGAATAGGTTTTGTCGTGCCCTCTTCACGACTGTCTTGGTGTGCTTGGACCATGCTAGTTTGTTGGTGATGTGGACACCGAGGAACCTGAAGCTCTCAACCAGCTCCACTACAGCCCTGTCAATGAGAATTGGGGCGTGCTCGGTCCTCCTTTTCCTGTAGTCCACAATCATCCCCTTTGTCTTGATCACGTTGAGGGAGAGCTTGTTGTCCTGGCACCATATTGCCAGGTCTCTGACCTCCTCCCTATAGGCTGTCTCGTCATTGTCGGTGATCAGGCCTACCACAGGGAGTACAGGAGGGGACTGAGCACGCACCCCTGAGGGGCCCCCGTGTTGAGGATCAGCGTGGCGGATGTGTTGTTACCTACCCTTACCACATGGGGGTGGCTCAGTCCCCTCCTGTACTCCCTGTTCACTCACGACTGCAAGGCCAGGCACGACTCCAACAAGATTGCCGATGATTCAACAGTGATCACCGACAATAGCGAGACTGCCTATAGGGAGTTCAGTTGCAGGGAGGTGTTTAGTCCCAGGGTCCTTAGCTTAGTGATGAGCTTTGAGGGAACTATGCTGTTGAACGCTGAGCTGTAGTTGCTCAGTGAATAGCATTCTCACATACATGTTCCTTTTGTCCAGGTGGGAAAGGCCAGTGTGGAGTGCAATAGAGATTGCATCATCTGTGAATCTGTTAAGGCGGTGTGCAAATTTAGGTGGGTCTAGGGTTTCTGGGATAATGGTGTCGATATGAGCCATGATCAGCCTTTCAAAGCACTTCATAGCTACAGACGTGAGGGCTACGGGTCGGTAGTCATTTAGGCAGGTTAACTTAGTGTACTTGGGCACAGGGACTATGGTGGTCTGCTTGAAACATGTTGGTATTACAGACTCAGACAGGGAGAGGTTGAAAATGTCAGTGAAGACACTTGCCAGTTGGTCAGCGTATGCTCACAGTACACGTCCTGGTAATCCATCTGGCCCTGCGGCCTTGTCAATGTTGACCTGTTTAAAGGTCTTACTCACATCGGCTGCGGAGAGCGTGATCTCACCGTCTTCCGGAACAGCTGGTGATCTCATGCATGTTTCAGTGTTATTTGCCTCGAAGCGAGTATAGAAGTAGTTTAGCTCATCTGGTAGGCTTGTGTCACTGGGCAGCTCTAGGATGTGCTTCCCTTTGTAGTCTGTAATGGTTTGCAAGCTCTGCCACATCCAACGTGCGTAAGAGGAGAGGAACACAGGCAGGTCAGGGCAGAGAGGGCAGGACAGGGCAGAGGGAAGGGCAGAGAGGGCAGGCAGGCGAGTGGTGTGACAGGAAGGCAGGCCTGATTTATGTGTCCACAGATATCAAAGGCCTCTACACTTGGCCCTTTCCAAACCATTACAGAATAACAATAAACTATGGGGTCCTTTGATCGCAAGCCTTGAAAGAGTGAGGAGGCAAGGAGAGGGAGGGAGAAGAAACAGATAGGTAGAGTGAACAGGTTTCAATATTTGTGAACCAGGCCATGCACACTCCACATTCTACACCCCTCCTCAGCCCCCCATGATATGGGGAAAACCAATAACACAGATGGCCAAAGTAAACAATCAACCAGCCTGACCTCTGACCTTATTCCAGTGTCAGAGAGATCTGCTGAGGGTTCCTTTAACCCTGCTGAGTTAGGGTAAAGTTTGGGTTAGGGTTATGTAAGCCCTTGCTATTGTCCCTCTTGCTCCTCTATTGTTCAAACCAGCCCCTCCTCTACCTGGTTAAACTGGCATCTACCAGGTAGGGTCACTGGTGCCCAAAACGCACACTCATTACCACCACCAGAATCACGACATGCTATCTCTCTCTTTCTGTCCCCTCTTTCTCTATTTCGCTTTCTCTCTAACTCTCTCCCTCTCCCTCTCTCTAACTCTCTCGCTCTGTCTCTCTCACTCTCCCCCTCTCTCCCTCTCTGTCTCTCTCACTCTCCCTCTCTCTACCTCTCTCCCTCTCTGTATCTCTCCCTCTCTGTCTCACTCTCTAACTCTCCCTCTCGGTGTCTATCCCTCTCTCTCTAAATCTCCCTCTCTCCCTCTCTGTCTCTCTCTCTAACTCTCTCCCTCTCCCTCTCTGTCTCTCTCTCTCTCTAACTCTCTCCCTCTCCCTCTCTGTCTCTCTCTCTCTAACTCTCTCACTCTCCCTCTCTGTCTCTCCCTCTCTGTCTCTCTCCCTCACTGTTTCTCTTTTGTTTGACATCCAACTGACATACATCATCAATCAGTTATAGACTATGGGCATCAGGACATCAACAGGGCATCCATTGAAGGAGACCCAGGGGAGAGAATGTACAGAGGAACGATTTCATAGAGCTCTGGAATCTGTCTGTTTAAACCTTTCCTCCATTCTTACATCTGATTTTGTTCATGGTGACCTTCAAGGCCCCTACACACACACACACCCATATATGTCCATGAGCCGCACAAACACCCACATGAGTTACTCTTACAGATAGATATGTGCTTCAAAGGGAATTCAGAAAGCCCATATGTTATAGCTGCTGTAGACGAGGAGGCTGTCTGTGTAATACTACGCTGCTCCGTGCAGCTCAGAACGACCTTCTCTCGATGCCTAGATATCTTACTATACATGGAGAAACGGCGAACAACCCTTTACCCCAAGGCCCTAGAGATTTCAGTGTAGCATAATGTTAGGCACAACATTATGATTTGATTTGGTTTGTTAGAAGGTTCACTTTTGTAACTGAAGTTAATTACAACTCAGAATATGTCATACACTCCAGTAGGTTTCACTGGCACGAGAACAGATCCTCTCTGTGGATAAATTTAAGTTCATTTCAATTTGAAGAGATAACTGACAAAAAATAAGCTATTATATTAGGCTATAGTGTAAAATATGTATTTAATTTCATAGAGGATAATATACATCAGCTCAATTCGTATCCAAATCCTGTGACATTTGGAACGTATTATTTACCTAAAATCTAGAAGAAAATGATTAAGAAAAAAGTTGCTTACCAACAAAAAAACACCATTGTGGCGTTTGTGGTGGTGTTTGTTGGGAAAGCTCATCACCAACACAACGAAAAGTACTAAAACGATGATAATTATCGTTAGACATCTCCCTCCGACTAGAAACATTTTCTCCATTGAAGTGACAACTAAAACCAAGTGGCAGTATTTGCGGTACTCAATCTATCACACGTATTCTTTCACTACAGTTATTTATTTTGCGAGATAAACTTGTTATTTTATCTCATCATTGGCGGTTGTTCTTTTCCGTGATTCGTTCCCGAGCAAGTCACGTATTGAACCAGCCAGAAGAAAGTCACTCATTCAACCAACAGCTTCAGAGTCGTCTTCTTGATAGAGATGCGCTCTAATGTCTGGTGGAAAAATCCATATCCCGCTGCCGCACTAGGACGCAACTGATTTCTCCTTTCGCTGTCTGCCTCCCTGTATTGCGCGTCTAGGTCAATGTGCGCTCTTCAATCTTCGCGTTAAAACTAGACCAACTTGGACTATAGTGCCAAGGATGCATTGAGTGCCACGTGCAGACCACGCACTCCCTCTGTCCGCACCGGTGAACGGTTTATTGAACTAGGTTAAAAGAGTTGGCTACATTTCGCTATGGTTGGGTGGATGTTTTCTACTAATACATTCACATCTGGAGTTGAAAATAGCCTGTATGCGTTTGATCTCGGATCCATTGTCCAATGAAGGTCCCTTAGCCACGTGTTGTCCCTGAATGAGTATGCTGCAGCTCTGATTCAGAAGGAAACCTGTTACCACTCTCTGACTTCATATGTTCACAGCTTCTACACTGTTGTTTGGTAGAAAAGTAATGCTCACGAATCAATGGGGGTGTCTCTCTCAGGGATCCACTTTTCCAAATGGAGGGGATTGAAGAGCCATTTTAGAGAAGTTGTGATCTCCACACAGAAATTACTGGTAATGGGCATGGACATAAAGGGAGAGGAGACCAGTAGACTATTACATGGATAAAAAGCCAGCCAACACATTAGCCTGAAAGGTGTCTCATGTCAATAAGAGATGCCAGCCAACACATTAGCCTGAAAGGTGTCTCATGTCAATAAGAGATGCCAGCCAACACATTAGCCTGAAAGGTGTCTCATGTCAATAAGAGATACCAGCCAACACATTAGCCTGAAAGGTGCCTCATGTCAATAAGAGATACCAGCCAACACATTAGCCTGAAAGGTGCCTCATGTCAATAAGAGATACCAGCCAACACATTAGCCTGAAAGGTGTCTCATGTCAATAAGACATGCCAGCCAACACATTAGCCTGAAAGGTGTCTCATGTCAATAAGAGATGCCAGCCAACACATTAGCCTGAAAGGTTTCTCATGTCAATAAGAGATACCAGCCAACACATTAGCCTGAAAGGTGTCTCATGTCAATAAGAGATGTGTCAAGGTGCTGACAGAACAGCTGATGCCTACTTTTACACCATGTAAAGAGATGGTGTGTGAATGCAAACTTCATGACAGTGTAGGGTAGGCTATAGTGTACTCCACACAAAGGCCTATTTTTTAAATACATGTTTGCTATTTGAATATACACTGAGTATACCAAACATTAAGAAACCCTTCCTAGTATTGAGTTACACACCCACACACATACAGTTGGATGTCCTTGCGATGGTAGACAAATATTGATACACGGGAAACTGTTGAGTGTGAAAAACCCAGCAGTGTTGCAGTTCTTGACACACTCAAACTGGTGCGCCTGGCACCTACTACCATACCCCGTTCAAAGGCACTTAAATATTTTGTCTTGTCCGTTCACCCTCTGAATGGCACAATTACACAATCCATGTCTTCATTTACAGTATTTACTTGTTTTATTGAACCTTTAACTAGGCAAGTCAGTTAAGAACACATTCTTAAGTACGATGGTGGCCGAGGAACAGTGGGTTAACTGTCTTGTTCAGGGAACAGAACAACAGATCTTGACCTTGTCAGCTCTGGGATTTGATCTTGAAACCTTTCGGTCACTGGCCCTACGCTCTAACCACTAGGCTACCTGCCGCCCCAAATTGTCTCAAGGCTTAAAAATCCTTCTTTATCCCGTCTCCTCCCCTTCATCTACACTGATTGAAGTGGATTTAACAAATTATGTATTTCAGAGGATGACCTTTGGAGTGTTTCCATGAAAGCCAGTACTTTTACCCAGAGCCCAGGTTTTAGCCACAACCTAAGACTGTCTGAGGGGGCTCTGAGTGGTACGCTACACTATGCCTTATTCATAGCCCACGGCCCGGCCCACGGCCAGCTCTAGGTGGTTACAGTCCAGTTTACTCTGCTCGGCTGACAGGAACAGGAGACTTCCTCAGGATGTAGTGCACCACAGTGGACCAGGACCAGCAAACAGCACTGTGGTATGGACACCACACACACACACACACACACACACACACACACACACACACACACACACACACACACACACACACACAAATACGCACATGCATGGAAGCACACACACACAAACATGCACACGTACGCAGGCACACACACAAACACGTACACACACGCTCATAGCCCTCCACCACTACACTCCAGATATTGCTATATCGCCCACAGAGTCCCCAACCCACACTGTGGTCCACATATGAGAGCGACACACTGGCCACACACAGACATGCACAGAGGAATGCATACACGCACAAGATCAATGAATCACATTGATGCCATTAGAATCTCATAGATTATCTTGAATATGACACAAGAGACGGTGACTCAGAAGGCCTTGTTTCAGAGTGATCCGTAACCCCAGGAGAACTGTAAACATCTGTGACTCAGAAGGCCTTGTGTCAGAGTGATCCGTAACCCCAGGAGACCTGTAAACATCTGTGACTCAGAAGGCCTTGTTTCAGAGTGATCCGTAACCCCAGGAGACCTGTAAACATCTGTGACTCAGAAGGCCTTGTTTCAGAGTGATCCGTAACCCCAGGAGACCTGTAAACATCTGTGACTCAGAAGGCCTTGTTTCAGAGTGATCCGTAACCCCAGGAGACCTTTAAACATCTGTGACTCAGAAGGCCTTGTTTCAGAGTGATCCGTAACCCCAGGAGACCTGTAAACATCTGTGACTCAGAAGGCCTTGTTTCAGAGTGATCCGTAACCCCAGGAGAACTGTAAACATCTGTGACTCAGAAGGCCTTGTTTCAGAGTGATCCGTAACCCCAGGAGAACTGTAAACATCTGTGACTCAGAAGGCCTTGTTTCAGAGTGATCCGTAACCCCAGGAGAACTGTAAACATCTGTGACTCAGAAGGCCTTGTTTCAGAGTGATCCGTAACCCCAGGAGAACTGTAAACATCTGTGACTCAGAAGGCCTTGTTTCAGAGTGATCCGTAACCCCAGGAGACCTGTAAACATCTGTGACTCAGAAGGCCTTGTTTCAGAGTGATCCGTAACCCCAGGAGAACTGTAAACATCAGTGACTCAGAAGGCCTTGTTTCAGAGTGATCCGTAACCCCAGGAGAACTGTAAACATCTGTGACTCAGAAGGCCTTGTTTCAGAGTGATCCGTAACCCCAGGAGAACTGTAAACATCTGTGACTCAGAAGGCCTTGTTTCAGAGTGATCCGTAACCCCAGGAGACCTGTAAACATCTGTGACTCAGAAGGCCTTGTTTCAGAGTGATCCGTAACCCCAGGAGACTTGTAAACATCTGTGACTCAGAAGGCCTTGTTTCAGAGTGATCCGTAACCCCAGGAGACCTGTAAACATCTGTGACTCAGAAGGCCTTGTTTCAGAGTGATCCGTAACCCCAGGAGACCTGTAAACATCTGTGACTCAGAAGGCCTTGTTTCAGAGTGATCCGTAACCCCAGGAGAACTGTAAACATCTGTGTGCCTCTGAGGTGGTCCCCGTGATTTACATGCAATTAACAAACAAACATAGTGTCACACACAGATTAACAGATGGACAGGAAGAAGACAGGACGTTTTATTGTGTTTACATCCATTACCATTTTATTTTGTGGCACAGGTTCATTTGACATGCACTTATGTCTTAATTGTGTAAATTCTAAATCAGTTGTGTAGCTTGTTGTGGTAATCAAATGATACCTACAGTGGGGCAAAAAAAAGTATTTAGTCAGCCACCAATTGTGCAAGTTCTCCCACTTAAAAAAGATGAGAGAGGCCTGTAATTTTCATCATGGGTACACTTCAACTATGAGAGACAAAATGAGGGAAAAAAATCCAGAAAATCACATTGTAGGATTTTTAATGAATTTATTTGCAAATTATGGTGGAAAATAAGTATTTGGTCACCTACAAACAAGCAAGATTTCTGGCTCTCACAGACCTGTAACTTCTTCTTTAAGAGGCTCCTCTGTCCTCCACTCGTTACCTGTATTAATGGCACCTGTTTGAACTTGTTATCAGTATAAAAGACACCTGTCCACAACCTCAAACAGTCACACTCCAAACTCCACTATGGCCAAGACCAAACAGTTGTCAAAGGACACCAGAAACAAAATTGTAGACCTGTACCAGGCTGGGAAGACTGAATCTGCAATAGGTAAGCAGCTTGGTTTGAAGAAATCACCTGTGGGAGCAATTATTAGGAAATGGAAGACATACAAGACCACTGATAATCTCCCTCGATCTGGGGCTCCACGCAAGACCTCTCACCGTGGGGTCAAAATGATCACAAGAACGTTGAGCAAAAATCCCAGAACCACACGGGGGGACCTAGTGAATGACCTGCAGAGAGCTAGGACCAAAGTAACAAAGCCTACCATCAGTAACACACTACGCCGCCAGGGACTCAAATCCTGCAGTGCCAGACGTGTCCCCCTGCTTAAGCCAGTACATGTCCAGGCCCGTCTGAAGTTTGCTAGAGAGCATTTGGATGATCCAGAAGAAGACTGGGAGAATGTCATATGGTCAGATGAAACCAAAATATAACTTTTTGGTAAAAACTCAACTCGTCGTGTTTGGAGGACAAAGAATGCTGAGTTGCATCCAAAGAACACCATACCTACTGTGAAGCATGGGGGTGTAAACATCATGCTTTGGGGCTGTTTTTCTGCAAAGGGACCAGGACGACTGATCTGTGTAAAGGAAAGAATGAATGGAGCCATGTATCGTGAGATTTTGAGTGAAATCCTCCTTCCATCAGCAAGGGCATTGAAGATGAAACATGGCTGGGTCTTTCAGCATGACAATGATCCCAAACACACTGCCCGGGCAACGAAGGAGTGGCTTCATAAGAAGCATTTCAAGGTCCTGGAGTGGCCTAGCCAGTCTCCAGATCTCAACCCCATATAAAATCTTTGGAGGGAGTTGAAAGTCCGTGTTGCCCAGCAACAGCCCCAAAACATTACTGCTCTAGAGGAGATCTGCATGGAGGAATGGGCCAAAATACCAGCAACAGTGTGTGAAAACCTTGTGAAGACTTACAGAAAACGTTTGACCTCTGTCATTGCCAACAAAGGCTAATTAACAAAGTATTGAGAAACTTTTGTTATTGACCAAATACTTATTTTCCACCATAATTTGCAAATAAATTCATTAAAAATCCTACAATGTGATTTTCTGGATTTTTTTTCTCATTTTGTCGGTCATAGTTGAAGTGTACCTATGATGAAAATTACAGGCCTCTCTCATCTTTTTAAGTGGGAGAACTTGCACAATTGGTGGCTGACTAAATACTTTTTTGCCCCACTGTGTATAGCTTACTCACGACAATGGAGTGATTCCAAAACATTATTTTAGCTACAGTGATCCCAATACGGGACAGAAATATAGTTTCAACTCCACCCCCAGAAAATAAAATAAATTCTTCACAGGATTCAGACTGGTTTGTTTAATTGCTGTTTTCCAGGGGTAGACTTAGTTTCAGTCTCTCTGTCAGTCTGTCTCTGTCTTTCTTTCTCTGTCTGTGTCTCTCTGTCTCGCTCTCCCTCATCATTCTCTCTCCTTCTCTCTCCCCTGCTTATCTCCCCCCCCCCCTCTCTCTCTCTGTCTGTTGGTAGGATAATGTAACTCACAAGACAAGACAACAGAATACCCTTCAACATGAGTCTCAGCCCCAGCCTTGCCTGAAGCAGAGAAGCTAGCCTAGTGATGCTACTGGGACATCAGTGAGCCAGCCATAATAATAAAAACATCAAACAGCCTCCTAGCCTCTGGCGCTTACAGCCTTACCCTGAGCCAAGGATCAGAACCAGTCCTTTTTTCCTCTGTAAATAACGAAAGCAGAGTACTACTGAAGTTATTGTGAACAGTATGTACAGGTATGAAGTGGTCATAGAGGAGGATGAGATGTAGTAGTTGAAGGTGAAGTCCTTTTGGATTTAATTTGATCTACCCAGTAGACCATATGGGCAAACATTGATGTTTCACAGTTTCTCAAAAAGGTGAAATCTGCTGTCTCTAATTTGCTACATTTGACATGAATGTCCCCTTTATGGGAGGTCATGAAGGCTTTATAACACATTGATAAATGGTTATAACTCATTGGTTAATCTCATCTACCAGCCAGTTCTCTCTCAATCAAGCCTAAGGATGAGGTTACTCATTGCTTGAAATTGTGTGATTACAAAACTGACCTTAGATCTTTAAGAGCAATTGCATTTTATTCCCTAGCTTTGGTTACTGTATCACCAAGTACATGTTGCTCTGTCCGGAGTCTCCCTGAAGTACCCCCTAATGTACAGTTTACCAGTAAGCCTATGTTCTCACCTGAAGTACCCCCTAATGTGCAGTTTACCTATAAGCCTATGTTCTCACCTGAAGTACCCCCTAATGTACAGTTTACCTATAAGCCTATGTTCTCACCTGAAGTACCCCCTAATGTACAGTTTACCTATAAGCCTATGTTATCACCTCTAGTACCCCCTAATGTACAGTTTACCTATAAGCCTATGTTATCACCTCTAGTACCCCCTAATGTACAGTTTACCTATAAGCCTATGTTATCACCTCTAGTACCCCCTAATGTACAGTTTACCTATAAGCCTATGTTATCACCTCTAGTACCCCCTAATATACAGTTTACCTATAAGCCTATGTTATCACCTCTAGTACCCCCTAATGTACAGTTTACCTATAAGCCTATGTTATCACCTCTAGTACCCCCTAATATACAGTTTACCAGTAAGCCTATGTCCTCACCTGAAGTACACCCTAATGTACAGTTTACCTATAAGCCTATGTTGTCACCTGAAGTACCCCCCAATGTACAGTTTACCAGTAAGCCTATGTTCTCACGAGGCTTCCAAAGTGTCCCTTATAGAACTCAGGGGGGGGGGGGGGGGGGGGGGGGGGGGGCAAAGAACGGCCCGCCGGGCACTTCAATCCGGCCCGCAAGACATTTGTGTATTAAATATTATTGTATTTGAGTTACGACTTGCCACAAACTTAAAAGCCCAACAAAATATGTTTATTAAACAGTGTTCTACTCCAGACTCTGTAACTAAGTCAAGCTATGGCTGTGGCACATAAAATCACAAAGCATAGCAAGCCTTCTACTGAAGGGGAGTTTGTGAAAGAGTGTTTGTTGGAGACTGCTGGTATATTTTGTCCTGAGAGTAATAAAAAAACAATTGTAGAACATTTGCTCATCACGCAGAACCATCACCAGGCGCGTGGAAGTGATAGGTCAGTGATAGATCAAGCTATCACTAGCTAATCTCCAAGTTGAAGATAAAAAGCAGATGTCTTTGATCTGTTTTTCTATAGCACTGGATGAGAATACTGACATCAGAGACACCGCTCAACTTAGCATATTTGTCAGAGGAAAAAAGGAGAACTCTGAAATAACAGAGGAACTTCTTGCGATGGAATCAATTATGGAAACAACCAGGGCCTCTGATTTATATGACAGGGTGTCTGCCAGCTTGGGGAAAAAAATGAATCTACCTTGGCGCAAACTGACAAACGTCACAACAGATGGATCACCAAATCTAACCCGTAAAAACATTGGCCTACTAAAAAGAATACATGACAAAGTAGAAGAAGAACGCCCTAACTCGGCGGCTTTAATATTTCTTCACATCAGGAAGCCCCGTGTAAAAGTCTGTTAAAGCTGGAAAATGTTGGCAAAGTGGTTGTAAAACTTGTCAACTTTATACAGTCAAGGAGACTTATCCATCATCAGTTCAACTTTATACAGGCAAGGAGACTTATCCATCATCAGTTCAACTTTATACAGGCAAGGAGGCTTATCCATCGTCAGGTCAACTTTATACAGACAAGGAGGCTTATCCATCATCAGTTCAACTTTACACAGACAAGGAGACTTATCCATCATCAGGTCAACTTTACACAGACAAGGAGACTTATCCATCATCAGGTCAACTTTATACGGCAAGGAGACTTATCCATCATCAGTTCAACATTATACAGGCAAGGAGACTTATCCATCGTCAGGTCAACTTTATACAGGCAAGGAGGCTTATCCATCATCAGTTCAACTTTACACAGACAAGGAGACTTATCCATCATCAGGTCAACTTTATACGGCAAGGAGACTTATCCATCATCAGTTCAACATTATACAGGCAAGGAGACTTATCCATCATCAGTTCAACTTTATACAGACAAGGAGTCTTATCCATCATCAGTTCAACATTATACAGACAAGGAGACTTATCCATCATCAGTTCAACATTATACAGGCAAGGAGACTTATCCATCATCAGTTCAACATTATACAGGCAAGGAGACTTATCCATCATCAGTTCAACATTATACAGACAAGGAGTCTTATCCATCATCAGTTCAAGTTTATATAGGCAAGGAGGCTTATCCATCGTCAGCTCAAGTTTATACAGACAAGGAGACGTATCAATCATCAGTTCATTCAGCTGCTCAATGACACAGAGGCAGAACACCAGGACTTGTTGTACCATTCAAATGTGAACGGCTAAGCCTGGGGAAAGTGTTTCGTCCTGTGTGGGAGGGAAGCCAGGTATGTTCCTTGATACGGTTGGTAAAGCTGACGACTTCTCCGAATTGAAAGACACACAATTGCTGGGCGACTTTGCTTTCGGTGTGGACATACTGGGGCGTCTGAATGTGAAACTGCAGGGAGATTGTGTTTTCTGTATTTAACTGTATTCCAACGTGACACAGCATTACAAATGAGCAGCCGGTCTCTCGCTCATTTTCCGACACTGAACGCGCCCAAATCGCAGTGCCGCACTGAGACTAACAGTTTGATCGACCTGCATGCTGGGTTTTCCCGCCACTTCTCAGACTTCACCAGATTGAGACTGAGCTGGAGCTTGTATCATGGCCCTCTGTCTTTCGACAGTGAAAAAGCACCACCAGACACAATTGGAGCTCATCAACATCCAATGTGACAGTGCTTTGAAGGAGAAGTTAAGAAGGCCAGCATCCCGAAGTCGCCTCTTCACTGTTGACGTTGAGACTGGTGTTTTGCGGGTACTATTTAATGAAGCTGCCAGTTGAGGACTTGTTTGGCGTCTGTTTCTCAAACTAGACACTCTAATGTACTTGTCGTCTTGCTCAGTTGTGCACCAGGCCCTCCCACTCCTTTTTCAATTCTGGTTAGATCCAGTTTGCGCTGTTCTGTGAAGGGAGTAATATACAGCGTTTTATGAGATCTTCAGTTTCTTGGCAATTTCTCACATGGAATAACCTTAATTTCCCAGAACAGGAATAGACTGACAAGTTTCTGTCACGTCCTGACCTTAGTTCCTTTTTCATGTCTCTATTTTTGGTTTGGTCAGGGCGTGAGTTGGGGTGGGCATTCTATGTTTTTGTTCTATGTTTTGTATTTCTGTGTTTGGCCTGGTATGGTTCCCAATCAGAGTCTATCGTTGTCTCTGATTGAGAACCATACTTAGGTAGCCTGTTCCCACCTGTGTTTGTGGGTAGTTGTTTTCTGTTTTGTGTGTCTTCACCTTACAGAACTGTTTTGTTTCGTTCACTCTCTCTCTTTGTTGTTTTTTGGTTATTGCGGTGTTCAGTTTATTTATTAAAATTAACATGGACACTTACCACGCTGCGTTTTGGTTGGATTCTTTCTATTGCTCATCCGAGGAGGACAACGATCGTTACAGTTTCAGAAGAAAGTTATTTGTTTCTGGCCATTTTTAGTCTGTAATCAAACCCACAAATGCTGATGCTCCAGATACTCAACTAGTCTAAAAAGGCCAGTTTTATTGCTTCTTTAATCAGAACGACAGTTTTCAGCTGTGCTAACATAGTTGCAAAAGGGTTTTCTAATGATCAATTAGCCTTTTAAAATTATAAACTTGGATTAGCTAATATAACGTGCCATTGGAACACAGGAGTGATGGTTGCTGATAATGGGCCTCTATACGTGTAGTGTATGTAGATATTCCATAAAAAAATCAGCCATTTTCAGCTACAATAGTCATTTACAACATTAACAATGTCTACACTGTATTTCTGATCCATTTGATGTTATTTGAATGGACAAAAAATGTGCTTTTCTTTAAAAAAACAAGGACATTTCTAAGTGAACCCAAACTTTTGAACAGTAGAGTATATATTTAGAAGTTTGCATACTGTGACTAAGTTTGATTGAACTTTACAAGGGTAGAGATGCAGGAGCTGTGTGTGTTTTTGACTGTGTCTGATGTTATAAATGATATACATTTTGTGAAAAATCTGTTCACAAAAAACAAGGGTAGAGATGGTACAAGGGTAGAATTGTTCTGTTCATATGTACACCTACAGTACACAAGTAGTTGCGTGTCGATGTGAAAATGAATAAAGGCTTCACATGTTTTGTCATATATATATATACATATAGTATGTGGCCCTTCAATTGGTTTCAAAAACTCAATGTGCCCTTTGAGCCAAAAGGTCTGCCCACCCCTGTCCTAGGTACTAGTACCCCTAGTTTAGAATCACTGCCCTAACTAGCCCGTGGAAGTAAGGCAGTGCAAAGGCCCTCAGCTTGACATTAGGAAGGAAGGAATTTCCAAACGGAACAGAGACTGCCCCCTGCTGTTGGACATACATCAATACATCACTGAGCCGCGGGCCGCCTCTCAATAGTCTAGAGAGGCGTCCTCTGTTGGACATACATCAATACATCACTGAGCCGTGGGCCGCCTCTCAATAGTCTAGAGATGCGTCCTCTGTTGGACATACATCAATACATCACTGAGCCGTGGGCCGCCTCTCAATAGTCTAGAGATGCGTCCTCTGTTGGACATACATCAATACATCACTGAGCCGCGGGCCGCCTCTCAATAGCCTAGAGAGGCGTCCTCCTCTCCTGTCCTTTATTCATACTGATCTGAAAACACTGTACTTCTATTTCACCTGGACTGGCTGTTCTGTCTTCTGTCTGGATTATAGTTGTATTTACATGTCCAGTAGGACATGACGTAGGCAGGCTACAGGTTTGATTTCCAAGCAGATATCCTTTCTTCTGGAACAATGACAGACTTTATCTGATGCACTTTATTCCCTTGAAGAATCACAAATAGCAAAAACGTTCATTGATTTACGATGTTGGTCTGTGTCGCTGCTTCCTCCTTCTCTACGGTGAATTGCTATTCTGAACTCACTTGATATCCATTGATTCCCACAATTACCCTTGAATTACCCATAAGCCACTGGATATAAGGAGTATAATTGCATTTCTGAGGGATGCCCGCTCTGCTCTCCAATCGAGAGGGATAGATAGGGTTTTTTAGGCAGTGAAGAGAGGGTTTAGTTTGCTCTACAATTCTACGCCTGACTGGCATAACAATGATCCTAT
This sequence comes from Oncorhynchus mykiss, assembly GCF_013265735.2. Lineage (NCBI taxonomy): Eukaryota > Metazoa > Chordata > Actinopteri > Salmoniformes > Salmonidae > Oncorhynchus > Oncorhynchus mykiss. Next base: position 37,265,776 of record NC_048568.1, read on the forward strand.
TTTGAGCCAGAGAAGGAATTTCCTGGCTCTTCATTGGAGCAGACTAGATCTCAACTCAATCTATGGGCAAAGAGAAATCACACACACACACTCATAGGCCTAACTGTGGATGAGAAGATATGGAGATGTAACTCGATTAGAAGTTCAGAGACATGGGACATTATAATTCAACCCTCTACTAGAGGGAAATGCATGAGCAGTTTTTACCGTATATGTGGCACATCAGTTAGGCCTAGGCTATATGGCATCCAGTATGTTCACATGAGTCATACTCTCTTGTCTCGTTTAAGTTGGAAGTTGGAACAAAGATTTTAAAAAAGCTCCTTGCAACTCAGGCTACAAGAGACTCAAAACTCTCGCATCTATCACTTCCATCTCTCAGACCTGTTATTGTGTTATATACATATTATAAACACAATTAGGCCTATTCATTTGTTATTGTAGACCCATGATAAAGCTTTTAGTTGACTGAAATGTTGACTAAATACATATTAAAATGAAGAAAGCTATACACATCTGTGCACTTGCGTGTTTGACCCAATTCAAACAAGGAATACATAGTTTCTGAACTTTTTTTAAACCATTATTTAACTTGGCAAGTCAGTTATGAACAAATTCTTATTTTACAATGATGGCCTACCCCGGCCAAACCCTCCCCTAATCCGGGCGACGCTGTGCCATTTGTGAGCCGCCCTATGGGACTCGCCCCCCGGGATCGAACCAGGGTCTGTAGTGACACCTCTAACACTAAGATGCAGGGCAGTAACATCGAAGCTGAACAGAGAAGACATTTCACACTTGGTTTAAACAATGGAAGCATAATTAGATTTATTTTTAGTTAACCTTTATTTAACCAGGAAAAGCCCATTGAGACCCATAGTCTCTTTTTCAAGGGAGACCTGGCCAAGAAGACAGACACAATCAATACATTACATCATTAAAACATACAGCAATACAATACAACAAGATCCAGACAAAAAAAAAGCATTTACACTCCACTTTAACAGTCTTCCATAATTAAAAAAAAGTAATTCAGTAGTGCTAACATATCTAGATGAAGCATGGATTGTAGATGATTCCATGTGTCTGGTGCACAAGAAGAGAAGGCAGTCTTGCCTAATACTGTGAATGTCCTGGGGACTTTAAGTAGCAACCACCTAGCAGACCGGGTATGGTAACTGCTGGTGGTGAAGGAGACCAGACTACAGAGGTAAAGAGGGAGTTTACCTGCTGGTGGTGAAGGAGACCAGACTACAGAGGTAAAGAGGGAGTTTACCTGCTGGTGGTGAAGGAGACCAGACTACAGAGGAAAAGAGGGAGTTTACCTGCTGGTGGTGAAGGAGACCAGACTACAGAGGTAAAGAGGGAGTTTACCTGCTGGTGGTGAAGGAGGCCAGACTACAGAGGTAAAGAGGGAGTTTACCTACTGGTGGTGAAGGAGACCAGACTACAGAGGTAAAGAGGGAGTTTACCTGCTGGTGGTGAAGGAGGCCAGACTACAAAGGGAGTTTACCTGCTGGTGGTGAAGGAGACCAGACTACAGAGGGAGTTTACCTGCTGGTGGTGGAGACCAGACTACAGAGGTAAAGAGGGAGTTTACCTGCTGTTGGTGAAGGAGACCAGACTACAGAGGGAGTTTACCTGCTGGTGGTGAAGGAGACCAGACTACAGAGGTAAAGAGGGAGTTTACCTGCTGGTGGTGAAGGAGGCCAGACTACAGAGGTAAAGAGGGAGTTTACCTACTGGTGGTGAAGGAGACCAGACTACAGAGGGAGTTTACCTGTTGGTGGTGAAGGAGGCCAGACTACAGAGGGAGTTTACCTGCTGGTGGTGAAGGAGACCAGACTACAGAGGGAGTTTACCTGCTGGTGGTGAAGGAGACCAGACTACAGAGGAAAAGAGGGAGTTTACCTGCTGGTGGTGAAGGAGACCAGACTACAGAGGGAGTTTACCTGTTGGTGGTGAAGGAGGCCAGACTACAGAGGGAGTTTACCTGCTGGTGGTGAAGGAGACCAGACTACAGAGGGAGTTTACCTGCTGGTGGTGAAGGAGACCAGACTACGGAGGGAGTTTACCTGCTGGTGGTGAAGGAGACCAGACTACAGAGGAAAAGAGGGAGTTTACCTGCTGGTGGTGAAGGAGACCAGACTACAGAGGGCGTTTACCTGCTGGTGGTGAAGGAGGCCAGACTACAGAGGTAAAGAGGGAGTTTACCTGCTGGTGGTGAAGGAGACCAGACTACAGAGGTAAAGAGGGAGTTTACCTGCTGGTGGTGAAGGAGACCAGACTACAGAGGGAGTTTACCTGCTGGTGGTGAAGGAGACCAGACTACAGAGGTAAAGAGGGAGTTTACCTGCTGGTGGTGAAGGAGACCAGACTACAGAGGGAGTTTACCTGTTGGTGGTGAAGGAGGCCAGACTACAGAGGGAGTTTACCTGCTGGTGGTGAAGGAGACCAGACTACAGAGGGAGTTCACCTGCTGGTGGTGAAGGAGACCAGACTACAGAGGAAAAGAGGGAGTTTACCTGCTGGTGGTGAAGGAGACCAGACTACAGAGGGAGTTTACCTGCTGGTGGTGAAGGAGACCAGACTACAGAGGAAAAGAGGGAGTTTACCTGCTGGTGGTGAAGGAGACCAGACTACAGAGGGAGTTTACCTGCTGGTGGTGAAGGAGGCCAGACTACAGAGGTAAAGAGGGAGTTTACCTGCTGGTGGTGAAGGAGACCAGACTACAGAGGTAAAGAGGGAGTTTACCTGCTGGTGGTGAAGGAGGCCAGACTACAAAGGGAGTTTACCTGCTGGTGGTGAAGGAGACCAGACTACAGAGGAAAAGAGGGAGTTTACCTGCTGGTGGTGAAGGAGGCCAGACTACAGAGGGAGTTTACCTGCTGGTGGTGAAGGAGACCAGACTACAGAGGAAAAGAGGGAGTTTACCTGCTGGTGGTGAAGGAGACCAGACTACAGAGGGAGTTTACCTGCTGGTGGTGAAGGAGACCAGACTACAGAGGTAAAGAGGGAGTTTACCTGCTGGTGGTGAAGGAGGCCAGACTACAGAGGTAAAGAGGGAGTTTACCTGCTGGTGGTGAAGGAGACCAGACTACAGAGGTAAAGAGGGAGTTTACCTGCTGGTGGTGAAGGAGGCCAGACTACAGAGGGAGTTTACCTGCTGGTGGTGAAGGAGACCAGACTACAGAGGGAGTTTACCTGCTGGTGGTGAAGGAGACCAGACTACAGAGGGAGTTTACCTGCTGGTGGTGAAGGAGACCAGACTACAGAGGGAGTTTACCTGCTGGTGGTGAAGGAGAACAGACTACAGAGGTAAAGAGGGAGTTTACCCAAAAGCGCTTTGTAGATGAACACATACAAATTGAACTTTTTGCGCATATAAAGTGAGGTCCAATCTACCATTTGGTACAATGTGCAAATGGTGGGTGAGTGACTTGGAATTTGTAATAAAGCATTATAAGCAGTCCAGTCTCTGTAAGACAGAGGAGGCTGCATGCATTAAATCAAATTGTATTGGTCACATACACATGGTTAGCAGATGTTATTGCGAGTGTAGCGAAATGCTTGTGCTTCTAGTTACGACAGCAATATCTAACAAGTAATATCTAACAATTCCACAACAAATACCTAATACAAACACATCTAACTAGAGGAATGGAATAAGAATATATAAACATAAATATATGGATGAGCAATGACAGAGCAGCATAGGCTAAGATGCAAAAGATAGTATTGCATACAACAAGTCACCGTAATCAATTACAGAGAGAGAAGTGGCCTGAACAAGCTTCTTTCTAGCCATAAGCTGGAAGCAAGCTTTATTATGAAAATAAAAACCCAATTTCAATGTAATAATTAGCGTCTGAGGGATCTCCACCCTTTAGCAGCGGGAGGACGTAAGCTGATTTCCAAATGCTGGTTATGGAATTGGTCAGGAGACTCAAGTTGAAAATGTGTGCCACAGGTTCAGTAATAACACCAGCTGCTATCTTTAAGAGGTAGGGGATCCAGGTTGTCTGGACCTGTAGACTTTTTAGTGTCTATTGCCTTTAGTGCTTTATTGACCTCAGCATAAGAAACAGGCTCAAGGTTAAAATGGTTTACATGAGGGCCTATATCATAGTTGACTGTAACAGAGCTGACATTAGAGGCCTGGGACCCACCATTATCAACAACTGAACCAACAGTTACAAAGAGCTTGTTAAAATCACCTACAATATCGGCTTTATCCTTCACTTCATTAGAATCCATCATTAAGTCAGGAAGGTCAGAAGCTGTATCCTTCACTTCATTAGAATCCATCATTAAGTCAGGAAGGTCAGAAGCTGTATCCTTCACTTCATTAGAATCCATCATTAAGTCAGGAAGGTCAGAGGCTTTATCCTTCACTTCATTAGAATCCATCATTAAGTCAGGAAGGTCAGAGGCTTTATCCTTCACTTCATTAGAATCCATCATTAAGTCAGGAAGGTCCGAGGAGACATTAGAACCTGACACTGATCTGATTAGCTTCCAGAACTTGGTAGGGTTGTTTAGGTTCTCTGTGACTGCATTTAGATAGACATCTGATTTGGACTTCCTGATCAATCCTGTACATTTGTTTCTTAGTGCTCTGAAGGAGGCCCAGTCAACAGAAGCATTTGTATGTCTAGCTTGAGCCCAAGAGACATTTCTCTTTCTAATTAATTATGCCAAGTTATCTGAAAACCAGGGATTGTCCCTTCCACTGATTCTAAATTTCTTCACAGGGGCATGCTTATCACAAATGGACACAAATTTCACATAAAAATAGTCCCAGGCAGTGTCAGCATCAATAATCAGACTTACTCTGTCTATATTATGGTACAGATCATGTGAGAACGCTTGCTCATCAAACGGTCTAAACTATATTTAAAAAATATTTGGCTTTGATCATTTATGTATTTATAACGCAAACAATTGCACAGTGAACACTGACATCATTTCCTTAGAATAATGTCCAATAGCGTTGATTTCTTAGGTGCTCTGATATTTGGTCTTGTAGGCGCATTAATTCATTGAGTGAGATTCAGAGAGTCACACAGGTCTTTAAAAGAGTCCGATACAGATGTAAGCATGTCCCAGTTCAAATCTCCTACAATAATGAATTCAGAGTAATTTAGCTTGTGCAGGACATCAGAAAGAGAGTGCGTCTCCCGAAGCCGAGCGCGGTCTGTAGCAGCCGACTGCAGTGATGTGGGAGTCGTTATATACGGTAAATCTAACTTGCATTCTTACACTTGCAGTCAACACGTGTTTAAAATTTCACCCATGGGGTTCAAATGTGTGCAAAATATATCAGATATTTATCTTCTACTCGTTCTCAGCATACCCGTGTGGCAGAAAATATATATTATATCTAGGCTCCAGCGAGGATCGAACTCGCGACCCCTGGTTTACAAGACCAGTGCTCTGCCACTGAGCTATAGAGCCAAATGCGTATTTTAGTAAGTACGTAGTTAGTCTTTAGTGTCTCTAGCTCCTGTTATACAGACAGCAAACCCCGGAAATTGGTCACGAACACAGTAAAACCATAAAGGCAGACAAGTCGACTACTAGTGCGCGTTCATATATCGGAACTAGGACACTCGGAAATGTCAATTTTGCTGATTCGTGAACGCGGCATGTGTATAACAACAACCATTTACCTAGTTATACATTTCCGAGTTTCGACTATGACGTGAACGCGGCATAGTACTACGGGTGACCAAATTCAGTCCAAAAGCAGACTACATACCCTGCTTGTAGGGTCACCGAGCTAGCTAGTCTACTGCAATATGGCATTTTTTCATTTCATTGCAGGTTGGATTGGTTATGTTCTTATGTGCCTACTTGCTTTGATTTTGATCGTATTTCTCTGTTTTTGTCTGTACATAAAATATATTCATTTGAAATATGATCACATACCGGGACCGCCAAGGGACAGGTAAGACATTATTATGTAACCTGAACATTTATTTTAAATACTGTAGCTGGAAGTTATTTTCAACTATGTATATTGAGTTACATAAGGATCAGAGAAACTAGAGAAAAGTTATCCTTAATAACCGCCAGGGGTCGCTGTTTCACCGGTCTTTTGCGTTTTCACTGAGTGAACTTGGTTGAAGGGATGGCTCAACATAACGTCCTTATTTGTCAGTTATGGAATAAACGTCTCTTGTTATCCCACAGTTTTATATTCGGACATTCCGCAATCCTGATGGAAGTTAGCAACGGTCGAGTTATCCACGACAAATTCCTGGAATGGTGAGCTGAATGCCATGGAGCAGTGGTGTTGGTGGCCAAGACACACACACACACACCAACCAAGTTGTCTTGGGACATTTTACATTCTATTTAGTGTAATCTATTGTGTCTTTGACAGGTCTAGGACATATGGACCGGTGTACCGTATCAACGGTATGCACATTGTGATGCTGTTTGTCACCTGCCCTGATACCACCAAGGTAAACCTGTGCCTGAATATTACACACATCTGGTTTAAGGGAAGCAGTTAAGCATCTGTCCATTTCTTTGTACTATTTTACAAAGAAAATACCCAGTCATTTCTGTCTGTTCTCTACCCTAAAATAAAGTGCCCATTCCATTTCCTCCACAAACTAAACAGACATTTTGCTTTTTCGCCACAGGAAGTGCTGATGTCATCAAAGTACCCCAAAGACTCACTGGTCTACAAGGGTCTTTTCAACCTGTTTGGACAGAGGTGATTCCTGAATATGTTGTGTGATTTATGCTATATCAACATATAACAATTACAGCCACCGACTTCGTACCATTACGTCTGTTTTTTTTATTGTGTTGACGTCTCGATCGGTACAATATTTTCCCATACATTCAATATGAATGCTGTCTGACTTACATTAAGCCACCTCCACATTACAACTGGACCCCTTGGTCATTGGCAAGTGGATTCAGTGTCAGGGTACAGTAAATACTCTGTTGTCCTGCTTTTCCGCAGGTTTCTGGGAAGTGGTCTGATTACGGCTCATAATCATGATGCGTGGTACAAACAGCGAAGGATCATGGACCCTGCCTTCAGCAGTCTGTAAGACACTTATCTATTTCACTTCAACAATCTATTGATCAATGGATCAGTCTGTCTGTCTGTCATTCAACCAATCCACCCACCCACCCACCCAACCACCCACCCACCCACCCACCCACCCACCCACCCACCCACCCACCCATCCAACCACCTATCCAACCACCCACCCACCCACCCACCCACCCACCCACCCACCCACCCACCCACCCACCCACCCACCCACCCACCCACCCACCCATCCAACCACCCACCCATCCAACCACCCACCCATCCATCCATCCATCCTTCCATCGTGCTGTGTATTGCCAGGTATCTACGTGGTCAGATGGGTGCGTTCAACGAGCGGGCAGAGCGTCTGATGGATAAACTGGCAGACATGGCTGACACCAACACAGCCGCCAACATGCACCAAATGTTCAACCTTGTGACCCTGGATATCATCACCAAGGTAACGAATGGTCATTCCTGTTACCCCCCAGATCAACCCACTACCCCTACCAGTTTAATATTTCACATAAAGCTGTCTTCATGACAAACAGGAGAACCAGTCAAAGTGACACATTTTCAGGTTATGACAATTGACTTACATGGTTATTATGCAAGCTACAGTGTAATCTAGCTATTAGGCAGCCAAGCCAGCGAGCTAGCCATTATAATGCATAACTAGGACTCAGAGTTGCTGCTGGTCAGGTATTATTATGACATGCTAATAAGCTTGATCTGAAACATGAACATAATAAATGTATCATCATCATCAATGTTGTTAATCGGTGTTTCTACCTGTAGGTGGCGTTTGGAGTGGATCTTGATCTGTTGAAGGAGAGTGACACTCCGTTCCCCAAAGCCATAGAGATGTGTCTGAAGGGAATGGTCCACTATGTCAGAGACGCCACCTTCCAGGTAAGTAGTGACATAATCTTGGTTAACCCAGAACAAAAATCTTGTGTAATTTGGTCAGCTGCGTTATAAATGGAGAGTTCCGGTGTGCGAATTCTCCACCTTTACTAAAGGACATTCTCAGCAAAGCCTCTCCCTTCTGATCCGTGTGAAGTGAAGCACCGCCTTTTCCCAATGCTGATACGTCCAAACAACCAGAGACGAGAAACCCAAACACCTGAACCACAGATAAAACATTGAGACAGATATTTCACTGGTGTATAAATGTGAAGCCTCCGCTTGGCGTTTCCACATTCTACACATTTGATTAAGTATTTGATCTTGTAAAATATTGGATTGTTTAGAAGGAGTGCAAAGGTGAATTTAGTTATTGCACATGCGCACTTCACAGAGTAGGCGTTCCCTAACGAAAATATGCAAAAAAAAATCTTTGCCTTAACTACTGCTTGTCATTATCCCATGCATCCCCATCCCTTCACAACAGATTATTTGGGTTTTACATCAGGTCGTCAGGGTAACGGAGGTGCAGGTGCTTGTTGTGATGTTACCCTCGTCCTGATGGTGCTAGGCCCTGGCTCTTCTCCATGTTGTTGGTCAGCATGTGGCATGAGGGGTGGGTGGGTATTATATTTGATGCTAGGGTCCTCAACCTCATGGTCAGGCCTGCTGTAGGCTGCTCGGTGAGCTTGGCCTCCCTCTTGACATGCTGTTCATCATTTTGTTTTGCTCTTGGCAGTCCCTGGCCATTTTGGATATCCATGCTGATCAAAGCTTAGCCAACTAGCTATAATTATTCAGCGCGCCGCTACCATAACTTAACAAAGCTAGCCCGTTACGAAGCCAACTAGCTAGCCAGTTATTATCTGTAGCTGTCTGCAAAAGTAAACCACTTTTTCCCCTCTCTGAAAAATAAATAAGGTACACAGAGGGGGGAAAAAGTGGTTTACATTTGCAGACAGCTACAGATAATAACTGGCCAGCTAGTTAGGTAATGAAGGCGGTACCTTATGACATTGAATGGCTAGGTGCCCAATCAGAATGCGTTCAAGGATTTTAACTACTAAATATGACAGCATTGCATCCTCCTTCCCTCCCCCCTCCTCAGATCATGAACGCACACACGGCATATAGCCTCTTTTCCCTGGTCTGAGCTACTGGCAAAACTGGCAAAACTGGCAAAACTGGCAAAACCGGGCAGGGTATTTCATATATAATTTGTTATGTTTATGGGGAAACAAAACTGGGGGGGGGGCACAAGTTCTATCAGTGGGGTCAATGTCCGGCTCTGCCACACCGTAGAGCCCTAGATGGCATCCTTAATGTATTTATTTTATAAGCACACGTACAGTCAAAACATTGGCACACTGAATCATCAACAGACAGATGTACTGCACCACAATGCTTCATAAACTGCATAGCATCAGTCCCTAGATGGCCTGTAAATATGGTGGAATTTCCTATTTCCCTAATCTAACAATTACATTTTGTTGAATGTCATATTAGCTCTACCCAAAGAACAAGAAGTTCATCAACGAGGTGAAAGCGTCCGTTCAGCTATTGCGTTCGACAGGCAGACGGTGGATCAACGAGAGGAAAATGGCCATCCAAAATGGCGAGGATGTCCCTAAAGATATCCTGACACAGATCCTCAAGACGGCTGGCAAAGGCACGTTGTAGTAGCCTGGTCCCAGATCTGTTTGTGCTGTCTTACCAACTCCTACCAATGTTGGCAAGAGTTGGCAAGACAAGACATCACAAACAGATCTGGGACCAGGCTAACATTGGAGACTTTTTACTTTGTGGCTCTGCATGTGACATTGTCAGCTAAAACAGTCATGTTATTGATGAGGTTCAGTAGCAGAATTGTCTCAATGCTGTAAACTTGTATATATTCATCATTTCAGAGGAAAACAAAGACAATGAAGATGAGGAGCTTATGCTGGACAACTTTGTGACGTTATTCGTTGCGGGTGGGTCTCCATGAAAACAATTCCACACACAATTCAAGATTCAGCAGCTGGAGTTACCTTAACAGCCTTTACCCTTTTGTCTTCCTCTTGAAAGGTCAAGAGACAACAGCCAATCAACTAGCTTTTGCTGTCATGGAACTGGGAAGGCTGCCTGAGATATTGGCCAAGTAGGTCTTATTATTTCATTTCATTTAACCTTTGTTTAACCAGAAAGGGCTCATTGAGATTTGAAATCTCTTTTTCAAAAGCATCCTGGCCAAGATAGGCAGCACCAAGTCATTACACAATTACAGACAGACAACATGAAAAACTACAAGTAATCTAGTAAAAACCATTTAATTCACAAGAGTATAACAAAATCATAAAACAGCAAATTGACAGGTGAAGGAATCAGTCTCAAAATCCTTCATCAGTGATTTAAAAACACCAATCAGGACACGTTCTTCCAGTTTAAAAGTATTTTGTAAGGCGTTCCAAGACGATGGCGCAGAGTACGTAAAAGCCCTTTTACCAAATTCAGTTCGGACATTTGTAACAGTTAGCAGGATAAAGTCCAGCGAACGAAGAGAGTACCCACCACATTTCTGAACAATAAAAATGGCCAAATAAAAAGGTAGTAAACCCAAAATGGCTTTGTAAATAAAAGTATACCAGTGACTGAGCCTACGAGTGACTAGAGAAGGCCAGCCAACCCTGGTATACAAAGTGCAGTGGTGCGTAAGGGTTTTGCAGTTTAAAATAAATCTCAAAGTGACATGGTAAAGGGTGTCAATTGATCTCAAACACTGAGCGGAAGCATTCATATATAAAATATCCCCATAGTCTAGTAAAGGCATACATGTAGCTGATACTGGCCTCCTTCTGGCTTCAAAAGATTCAATCCCAGCTTCAGCTTCAATGTTTTGTAAGTTGTTGAATATGCAATTTAAAAGAGAGGCCGTCATCAATTAAAATTCCAAGATATTTATATGACAGGTAGTAATAGGTGAAAGATTCAGAGATCTATTTATTGCTTTAGAAAACACCATTAGTTTAGTTTTGTCAGTATTGAGGATAAGCTTCAATTGACACAAGGTATGTTGAACAGTATAAAAATCAGTTTGCAAGTTCTGGAAAGCTTTGTGAGAGATGAAGCACAACAATAAAAACAGTATCATCAGCATAAAAGTGAAGTTGCGCATTTTGCACATTTTTGTCTGAATTATTGATATAAATAGCGAATAAGAGGGGACCAAGTACAGAGCCCTGGGGCACACCATTACAGACAGACAATTTAACAGACATAAACCCATCAAATTGAGTGCACTGAGTTCTATCAGACAGATAGTTAGCAAACCATGCAACTGCATGCTCCGAAAGACCTACACTCGACAATCTCTGCCTTTAGTATAGCATGATCAACTGTATCAAAAGCCTTAGAGAGATCAATAAAAAGTGAGACACAGTGCTGTTTTTTGTCAATGGCTTCAGTGATATAATTGAAAACCTTCATGGCTGCTGTAATTGTGCAATGCTTCTTCCTGAAGCACGATTGGTACATTGATAAAATAGAGTTAGTATATAAAAACTATTTTAGCTGTTCACTCACAAGGGTTTCAAGTATTTTCACCATAGGTGACAGCTTTGGGATTGACCTATAATTATTTACAAGAGTTGGATCTCCCCCTTTTAAAAGTGGTAGGACAAATGCTGATTTCCAGATTTTCGGAATGTCATTACATTCCAGGGTTAGATTGAACAGAGATGTAAGTGGTTCAGCTATGAAATCAGCTGCCAGATTTAAAATGCAGGGATCCAAAAGATCAGGACCTGCAGGCCTTCTCTGATCTAAGGATTTCAGGGCTTTATGTACATCCTGCACTGACAATGGCAAAAAGCTAAAAGTTTGACCAGCTCTCGCTGGTTCATCCACACAGGGTTGTACAGAGACACAGGACACTGAGTCAAACAGCCTACCAGATGATACAAAGTGCTCATTGAAACAATTCAGCATTTCAGTTTTGTCATATACAGCAACAGAGTCCTTCAAAACACATGACGGTAATTCATTAACATTACTGTTACCAGACAGACTTAATAGCCTTCCACAACTTTCCAGGGTCATTCAGGTTATCAGTGGTAACAGACATAAAATATTCAGACTTGGCCTTCCTGAGAAGAAAATAACACTTGTTTCGTAACTACCTAAAAATAAGCCAATCAGCATCAGAACATGATTTCCTTGCTTTAGCCCAGGCTAGATTACGGTCGTGAATAATACAAGACAGCTCAGAAGAAAACCATGGATTATCCCGACCTTTAACCCTGAACCTGCGGAATGGGGCATGTTTGTTTGTTTACTATTTGGAAAAAAACATAATGAAGGAATTTCCAGGCAGTTTCCACATCAGGAATAAGCTCAATTTTGCTTCAGTCAAAATAAAACAAATCATGAAAGAAAGCCTGCTCATTAAAACTCTTCAAATTTCTCTTACAAATAAAGCGTGGGTTTGTCTTAGTATTTCTAACAGCAACAACCGCACAATGGTCACTTACATCATTACAAAAAACACCAAATGTAGAATATTTGGAACATTTGTCAATATCAAATCAATCAGGGTAGATTTATCATACCTCTTTGTTTATTAATGATTTCCATAATAAAAAAAAATACTTTGGTTGAGTTTCTTGGTGTCTATAACTTCTCCAGTGCGAAGCAAGAAGTAGACGACGTCATCGGGGTGAAACAGGAAATCAGCTTTGAGGACCTGGGGAAAATGACCTACCTGTCTCAGGTACAGTGACTTAATTGCTAGGTTTTATACTATATTAACTGTAGTGACAGAATCATTAGATCACTTGTTTTGGTACTGCCCATATGTAGCTTGTTTTTGTTCGCAGGTTCAGGAATGGCTGAATAATTGCAACACTTAGTTGGAGCTAACTCTGGAAAAAGCATTGCTGGGGGATTTGAAAAGCCATCATCAATCGAACAATAATATATTAATACCCTTAGCAAAAATGTGTATCTTTAATTTACAATCTGTAGAAACTACGAGAATAAAAAGGTTCAGAACATTTGTGAAACATCACATCACAGTTGAAAAATATGTGGCAAATAGAAATCAAAACTGGATGGTCTTCAGAGATAGATAGGAGGGGTTGAGGGGAGCTAAAGGCTGGGACTGGATTGTCTTCAGAGATAGATGGGAGGGGTTGAGGGGAGCTGAAGGCTGGGACTGGATGGTCTTCAGAGATAGATTTGAGGGGAGCTAAAGGCTGGGACTGGATGGTCTTCAGAGATAGATGGGAGGGGTTGAGGGGAGCTAAAGGCTGGGACTGGATTGTCTTCAGAGATAGATGGGAGGGGTTGAGGGGAGCTAAAGGCTGGGACTGGATGGTCTTCAGAGATAGATGGGAGGGGTTGAGGGGAGCTAAAGGCTGGGACTGGATTGTCTTCAGAGATAGATGGGAGGGGTTGAGGGGAGCTAAAGGCTGGGACTGGATGGTCTTCAGAGATAGATGGGAGGGGTTGAGGGGAGCTGAAGGATGGGACTGGATGGTCTTCAGAGATAGATGGGAGGGGTTGAGGGTAGCTGAAGGCTGGGACTGGATGGTCTTCAGAGATAGATGGGAGAGGTTGAGGGGAGCTGAAGGATGGGACTGGATGGTCTTCAGAGATAGATGTGTGGGGGTGAGGGGAGCTGAAGGCTGGGACTGGATGGTCTTCAGAGATAGATGGGAGGGGTTGAGGGGAGCTGAAGGCTGGGACTGGATGGTCTTCAGAGATAGATTTGAGGGGAACTAAAGGCTGGGACTGGATGGTCTTCAGCGATAGATGGGAGGGGTTGAGGGGAGCTGAAGGCTGGGACCAAAAACAAACAAAAGATAGCTAATCTGAAATATACTGTCTGTGAAATGTATGTAGTATGTTGAATGTAGTATGTTGTATGTAGTATGTAGTATATAGTATGTAGTATGTAGTATATAGTATGTATAAACTGGAAGTGGAAGCCTAAGTATTGTTGTCCATTAGTTTACTCCAATTAGGGAAGGGGTGGTAGAGTTAGGGGAAAATAATACAAATCTGTATATAATGTAATAATATACACTATGTTCAAAAGTTTGGGGTCACTTACAAATGTCCTTGTTTTTGAAAGAAAATCATATTTTTTGTCCATTAAAATAACATCACATTGATCAGAAATACAGTGTAGACATTGTTAATGTTGTAAATGACTATTGTTATTTTTCCTATCTTAATATTTTATTTTTATTGTCCAGTCTGAGATATGGCTTTTTCTTTGCAACTCTGCTTAGAAGGCCAGCATCTCAGAGTCGCCTCTTCACTCTTGACGTTGAGACTGGTGATTTGAGGGTACTATTTAATGAAGCTGCTAGTTGAGGACTTGTGAGGCGTCTGTTTCTTAAACTGGACACTCCAATGTACTTGTTCTCTTGCTCAGTTGTGCACCGGGGCCTCCCACTCCTCTTTCTATTCTGGTTAGGGCCAGTTTGCGCTGTTCTGTGAAGGGAGTAGTACACAGCATTGCACGAGATCTTCAGTTTCTTGGCCATTTCTCGAATGAAATAGCCTTAATTTCTTAGAACAAAAATAGACTAATGAGTTTCAGAAGAAAGTTATTTGTTTCTGGCCATTTTTAGTCTGTAATCGAACCCACAAATGCTGATTCTCCAGATACTCAACTAGTCTAAAGAAGGCCAGTTTAATTGCTTCTTTAATCAGCACAACATTTTTCAGCTGTGCTAACATAATTGCAAAGGGTTTTCTAATGATCAATTAGCCTTTTAAAATTATAAACTTGGATTATCTAACACAACATGCCATTGGAACACCAGAGTGATGGTTGCTGATAAAGGGCCTCTGTACGCCTACTTAGATATTCCATTAAAAATCAGTAATTTCCAGCTACAATAGTCATTTACAACATTTACAATGTCTACACTGTATTTCTGATCAATTTGATGTCATTTTAATGAACAAAAAATGTGCTTTTCTTTAAAAAACAAGGACATTTCTAAGTGACCCCAAACTTTTGAACAGTAGTATATATAAGGTTTTCATCTGGGTCATCTGTGTACCAGATTGCCTCTTCTTGTATTAGTCCACCGAGCGAAAGCCAAAGCATTATCTCAGGGAGCTGACAAGTCCTCACGTCTAAGGCCAGGTAACTCAACATGTTGTGTTGGATAATCCATCTACCCCGTCAGGTGTTGAAGGAGACTCTGAGGTTGTATCCCACTGCTCCCGGTACGTCTCGCTTCATCCCCAATGACATCACCATCAACGGCATCCCCATCCCAGCAGGAGTCACATGCTTCGTGAGTTACCTCAACACCACTGTCAAGTGTTTTTGTAATATTTGTTCATATTGTGAAACATCACATCACAGTGGAAAAATATATATCAGCTAGAAATCAAAACTGAATGGTCTTCAGAGATAGATGGGAGGGGTTGAGGGGAGCTGAAGGATGGGACTGGATGGTCTTCAGAGATAGATGGGAGGGGTTGAGGGGAGCTGAAGGATGGGACTGGATGGTCTTCAGAGATAGATGGGAGGGGTTGAGGGGAGCTGAAGGATGGGACTGGATGGTCTTCAGAGATAGATGGGAGGGGTTGAGGGGAGCTGAAGGCTGGGGCTGGATGGTCTTCAGAGATAGATGGGAGGGGTTGAGGGGAGCAGAAGGATGGGACTGGATGGTCTTCAGAGATAGATGGGAGGGGTTGAGGGGAGCTGAAGGATGGGACTGGATGGTCTTCAGAGATAGATGGGAGGGGTTGAGGGGAGCTGAAGGCTGGGACTGGATGGTCTTCAGAGATAGATGGGAGGGGTTGAGGGGAGCTGAAGGATGGGACTGGATGGTCTTCAGAGATAGATTGAGAGAATGCAAAGAGTGTGCAAAGCTGTCATCAAGACAAAGGGTGGCTACTTTGAAAAATCTAAAATCTATTTTGATATGTTTAACACTTTTTTGGTTATTGTGGCGGCAGGTAGCCTAGTGTTTAGAGCGTATGTTGTACTTCAAAGTGTTAATGTTTTCACTATTATTCTACCATGTAGAAAATTGTAAAGAAAAATAAATAAAAAAAATCCTCAAATGAGTAGGTGTGTCCAAATGTCCAAACTATCTACAAAAAAAATAAGAATAAAAAATATTTGTTCATATTTACAAGGTTGTTTTTTCTTTTAGTCAGCACCTCACTGACTATTTTGGTGTGTCTCTACTGTACACTACTCTAACTGTTGTATCTGACGCTGTCTCACATATGTTACGTTTGCCCCGATCTTGTCTGTTCACAGTTCAATTCATATGTCTGTGGACGGTTGGATAAGTTCTTTGAGGAGCCGCTGAAGTTTGACCCAGAGAGGTTCCATCCGGACACTGCCAAGTAAGTGACCCAATATTGTTTATTGATTATGAGCTAACTGACATGATATGGATGCTGTGTTTGTTTCTGTCCTGAAGGCCCTATTACTGCTACTACCCCTTCGCCCTGGGACCACGCTCATGTCTGGGACAGAGCTTTGCACAGGTGAGACACACACACACACACACACAAACACACACACACACACACACACACACACACACGCACACACACACACACGCACGCTCACACCAGATTCCTTCTGTTGTTTGCAGATGGAGGCGAAAGTAGTGATGGCCAAGCTGCTCCAGAGGTTTGACTTCAGCCTGCTGCCTGGCCAGTCCTTTGACATCCTGGACACTGGCACTCTGAGACCAAAGAGCGGAGTGGTGTGTAGCATCAGACACCGAGGACAGACAGCCGCAGCCTGACTACTGGAATCTAGAGATGACTAGCCCTCGTCTGTCAACTCAACATTTTACCAATCTTGCGCATATATTTGCATAAATATAAATACAGCATGCAACTTTTCCAATGGATTTACTGAGTTATAGTTCATATAAGGAAATCAATCAATTGAAGTAAATTCATTATGCCCTAATTTATGGATTTTACATGACTGGGCAGGGGCGCAGCCATGGCTGGGCCTGGGAGGCCATAGGCCCACCCACTTGGGAGCTAGGCCCAGCCATTCAGAATAAGCTTTTGGTAGAGAAATTAACATTCAATTCTCTGGCAAAAGCTCTGGTGGACATTCCAGTAGTTGGTACGCCAATTGCACAATCCCTCAAAACTTGAGACATCTGTGGCATCTCGTGTTGTGTGACAAAACTACAAATTTTAGAGTGGCCTTTTATTGTCCCCAGAACAAGGTGCCCCTGTGTAATGATCATGCTGTTTAAGCAGCTTCTTGATATGCCACATCTGTCAGGTGGATGGATTATCTTGGCAAATGAGAAATTCTTACTAGCAGGGATATAAACACATTTTTTGCACCACATTTGAGAGAAATAAGCTTTCTGTGCGTATGGAACATTTCTGGGATCTTTTATTTCAGCTCATGAAACATGGAACCAACACTTTACATGTTGTGTTTATATTTTTATTCAATATACAGTACCTGTCAAAAGTTTGGACACACCTACTCATTCAATGGTTTTTCTTTATTTTTACTATTTTCTACATTGTAAAATAATATTGAATATTAGATAGATCTGTGAAATTCCGGTGAACTTTCGGTGAACTTTCGAATCAACATTATTACCTCAGTGCTTCTGTTTTAGTAAACGTAGCCGGTTTTAGGAGAATCATTTAGCCAAAATCACTGAGCCCCAGAAAAGAATAATAATTTTGTCCACAAGGTGTCGCTGTAAACCCGCGAAATAAAGACCATTCATGTTTTGCCACTTTCTTGTTTACACTCGTGACCTCTAGATGAGTGTCATTTTAAATACATGTTGCATGAATTGCTGTTGACTGAATTGCAAGTGGAAGAATTCTACTTAGAGTTTTATGATGGGTTGCATTGTGAAAACTCAATCAAGTGTAACATTTCTTTCCTCTGCCGCCTCAGCTTTGATGATTCAGTAATTAGTACAACGTTTGGAAACAGTGTATCCATTGTTTGAATTGGGTCAACATGCCAGGGCAAGGAAGTGTACACTAAAGCTATCATCATTTTCACATAGCAATTAAAAGGATTAAGACATTCTGCAGACTGAAAGCAGGAGATAGTGCTTTATTATAGTGCTGTAGGTTATTAGGCCAAACCATGTTTATAATATGTTTATAACACGATAATAACAGGTCACATAGCTATAAATGATGCATCTCGGTGCTAGAGGCGTCACTACAGACCCTGGTTCGATTCCAGGCTGTATCACAACCGGCCGTTGTTGGGAGTCCAATAGGGTGGTGCACAATTGGCCCGGCGTCGTTAGGGTTTGACCGGGGTCGGCCGTCATTGTAAATAAGAATTTGCTCTTATTAACTGACTTGCCTAGCTAAATAAAGTTTAAATTAAAAAAATGTTTTAAAAAATGAAGAATAGTGGTCTATTTTATAAATTATTCTGTTTTATCATTTATTGATACATGTATACATTTTTAATTATAAGAAAATAATGCATTTTCACGTCTTTCATAACGTGTGAAGTGAAGTTCCTTACTGGCCCTTTAAGAAGGCCGTGACATCCATTGCGTGGAGCAGGCACGATCAGGCCTGCCTCTTGATTGGCTGTCTTGATCGAGAGCTTCTTGAACCTTTTCAAACCAGAGTAAGCACTACAGTGAAACAGTGAAGGACCGTGCTAATTCCCAGCGAGCTCCGGTATTCACTCTGCTGCGGGTGCAGGCGCTCACCACTTCGGGGAAATAGGCTTATTTTTTAAAGAGCTCGAGCACTGTGTCGGTTGTAAAAGCCATTCGTTTCTGTTGTCTCGGAAATGCAACATGCGGCAATAGTAAATAGAGTGCTATTAATTCGTTTTTTATAAAAACGTTTCCAAACGCATATTTATTTTCGATTTGAAGCAGAATTGTTAATCATTTTTGATGATTTCTTTCATACGTGCATAACAGGATTTTCACATGCAACGTTGGAATGCGGAGGATTCCTCTGACAGTTCTCAGCGCGAGGGATACGTGATGGAGCTTTGATCGGTAAACATCCACTTGTTTTTTTGTCGGGATGTTACCAATATTTACACGTTATAGACACGATTTATGAACAAATGCAAAGATAAAGAATAATTGCAAATACCAAGCGCGAGTAATTTTTTCGAACGACAGGTGAGGGTGTACTGCATGTTGCCACTTCTGAATGGTTGACGTAGACAACATCGCATTTTCATTTGATTCATTCAACTTTTTGATCCGAGGTGCCACCTTTATTTCCGTATCATGTATTCACATTTCAATACAATTCCGCAATTGAGACTCGGTTAGTTTAGCCTAAACATCCAGCTTACTGACCTCCTGTTATATCTGACCGAGGAGAAAGCACAGACCGCGCTGGGAGACATGGCTAAAAACCTGCCGGAGGGACCCAAGGAGCCAGACCTGAATCAGCTACCGGATGAAGAGCTGCTGCGATGCGGCAAGGAGGAGCTGGTCAAGCGCCTACGGAGGCTGGACAACGAGAAGATGAACCTAATGATCGACCACGGCAACATGATGAAAGACGTTAACCGGAGGCTGCAGGTGCACCTGCACGAGATCCGCAACCTGAAGGAGATCAACCAGAAGCTCCAGGATGACAACAACGAGCTGCGCGAGCTCTGCTGCTTCCTGGATGACGACCGGCAGAAGGGCAAGAAGCTGTCCCGGGAGTGGCAACGGTTTGGCCGGTACTCCGCAAGTGCCATGTGGAAGGAGGTGGGTACCTACCAGCTAAAGCTCAAAGAGCTCGAGACCAACCAGGAGAGGGTGGTGCGGGAGAACATGGACCTGAAGGAGATCATCCTCATGCTGGATGAGGAGAGGAACGGAGTCGGTTCCCGGAGCTCCATAGACTCCCAGTCCAGCCTCACCAACCTGAATGGCGGGACTGGGACAGTTCGGGATGTCGGGGATGGCAGTAGTACCTCCAGCACTGGGAGCGCAGGTAGTCCCGACCACCACCACAACCACAACAGCCACAACCACATACACAAGCTGCCCGCGGAAAGGGAGGGCAAGCTGGGAGGCACCTTCCAGAGGAGGTCCATGGATGACCTGTCAGCACCACACCATCACAGGAGCATCCCTAATGGACTCTGTGGTAAGTCGAAGGTCCTACACCTGTTAAACCTGTTATACTCACCTGTCATTCACCTGTTATACTCACCTGTCATTCACCTGTTATACTCACCTGTCATTCACCTGTTATACTCACCTGTCATTCACCTGTTATACTCACCTGTCATACACCTGTTATACTCACCTGTCATACACCTGTTATACTCACCTGTCATTCACCTGTTATACTCACCTGTCATTCACCTGTTATACTCACCTGTCATACACCTGTTATACTCACCTGTCATACACCTGTTATACTCACCTGTCATTCACCTGTTATACTCACCTGTCATACACCTGTTATACTCACCTGTCATTCACGTGTTATACTCACCTGTCATTCACCTGTTATACTCACAGACATACCGTTCAGACAGACAGACATACCGTTCAGACAGACAGACATATCGTTCAGACAGACAGACATACCGTTCAGACAGACAGACATACCGTTCAGACAGACAGACATACCGTTCAGACATACAGGTCGCTCAGACAGACAGGCCATTCAGACAGACATACAGGTCGCTCAGACAGACAGGCCATTCAGACAGACAGTCCGTTCAGACAGACATACCATTCAGACAGACAGACATACCATTCAGACAGACAGACATACCGTTCAGACAGACAGACCGTTCAGACATACAGGTCATTCAGACAGACAGGTTGGTCAGACAGACAGACCGCTCAGACATACAATGTCATTCAGACAGACAGACAGGCCGTTCAAACAGACAGACATACTGTTCAGACATACAGGTCGCTCAGACAGACAGGCCATTCAGACAGACAGTCCGTTCAGACAGACGGACCGTTCAGACATACAGGCTGGCCAGACAGACAGACCGTTCAGACATACAGGCTGGTCAGACAGACAGACCGTTCAGACATACAGGCTGGTCAGACAGACAGGCTGGTCAGACAGACAGGCTGGTCAGACAGACAGACCGTTGAGACATACAGGCTGGTCAGACAGACAGACCGTTCAGACATACAGGCTGGTCAGACAGACAGACCTTTCAGACATACAGGCTGGTCAGACAGACAGACTGTTCAGACATACAGGCTGGTCAGACAGACAGACTGTTCAGACATACAGGCTCATCAGACAGACAGACCGTTCAGACAGACAGAACTACATCATAACACAAGAGACGTTGGACAGTGATGCTGTCAAGGCCTGAGTGGCCCTGCCTCTCTAGATGGATTCAGTCAAGGCCAGAGTGGCCCTGCCCCTCTAGATGGATTCAGTCAAGGCCTGAGTGGCCCTGCCCCTCTAGATGGATTCAGTCAAGGCCTGAGTGGCCCTGCCCCTCTAGATGGATTCAGTCAAGGCCTGAGTGGCCCTGCCCCTCTAGATGGATTCAGTCAAGGCCTGAGTGGCCCTGCCTCTCTAGATGGATTCAGTCAAGGCCAGAGTGGCCCTGCCCCTCTAGATGGATTCAGTCAAGGCCTGAGTGGCCCTGCCCCTCTAGATGGATTCAGTCAAGGCCTGAGTGGCCCTGCCTCTCTAGATGGATTCAGTCAAGGCCAGAGTGGCCCTGCCCCTCTAGATGGATTCAGTCAAGGCCTGAGTGGCCCTGCCCCTCTAGATGGATTCAGTCAAGGCCTGAGTGGCCCTGCCTCTCTAGATGGATTCAGTCAAGGCCAGAGTGGCCCTGCCCCTCTAGATGGATTCAGTCAAGGCCAGAGTGGCCCTGCCCCTCTAGATGGATTCAGTCAAGGCCTGAGTGGCCCTGCCTCTCTAGATGGATTCAGTCAAGGCCAGAGTGGCCCTGCCCCTCTAGATGGATTCAGTCAAGGCCTGAGTGGCCCTGCCTCTCTAGATGGATTCAGTCAAGGCCAGAGTCTGCCTGCCCCTCTAGATGGATTCAGTCAAGGCCTGAGAGGCCCTGCCCCTCTAGATGGATTCAGTCAAGGCCTGAGTGGCCCTGCCTCTCTAGATGGATTCAGTCAAGGCCTGAGTGGCCCTGCCCCTCTAGATGGATTCAGTCAAGGCCTGAGTGGCCCTGCCCCTCTAGATGGATTCAGTCAAGGCCTGAGTGGCCCTGCCTCTCTAGATGGATTCAGTCAAGGCCAGAGTGGCCCTGCCCCTCTAGATGGATTCAGTCAAGGCCTGAGTGGCCCTGCCCCTCTAGATGGATTCAGTCAAGGCCTGAGTGGCCCTGCCCCTCTAGATGGATTCAGTCAAGGCCTGAGTGGCCCTGCCTCTCTAGATGGATTCAGTCAAGGCCAGAGTGGCCCTGCCCCTCTAGATGGATTCAGTCAAGGCCAGAGTGGCCCTGCCCCTCTAGATGGATTCAGTCAAGGCCTGAGTGGCCCTGCCTCTCTAGATGGATTCAGTCAAGGCCAGAGTGGCCCTGCCCCTCTAGATGGATTCAGTCAAGGCCAGAGTGGCCCTGCCCCTCTAGATGGATTCAGTCAAGGCCTGAGTGGCCCTGCCTCTCTAGATGGATTCAGTCAAGGCCAGAGTGGCCCTGCCCCTCTAGATGGATTCAGTCAAGGCCAGAGTCTGCCTGCCCCTCTAGATGGATTCAGTCAAGGCCTGAGTGGCCCTGCCCCTCTAGATGGATTCAGTCAAGGCCTGAGTGGCCCTGCCCCTCTAGATGGATTCAGTCAAGGCCTGAGTGGCCCTGCCCCTCTAGATGGATTCAGTCAAGGCCTGAGTGGCCCTGCCCCTCTAGATGGATTCAGTCAAGGCCTGAGTGGCCCTGCCCCTCTAGATGGATTCAGTCAAGGCCTGAGTGGCCCTGCCCCTCTAGAATGATTCAGTCAAGGCCTGAGTGGCCCTGCCCCTCTAGATGGATTCAGTCAAGGCCTGAGTGGCCCTGCCCCTCTAGATGGATTCAGTCAAGGCCTGAGTGGCCCTGCCCCTCTAGATGGATTCAGTCAAGGCCTGAGTGGCCCTGCCCCTCTAGATGGATTCAGTCAAGGCCTGAGTGGCCCTGCCCCTCTAGATGGATTCAGTCAAGGCCTGAGTGGCCCTGCCTCTCTAGATGGATTCAGTCAAGGCCTGAGTGGCCCTGCCCCTCTAGATGGATTCAGTCAAGGCCTGAGTGGCCCTGTCCCTCTAGATGGATTCAGTCAAGGCCTGAGTGGCCCTGCCCCTCTAGATGGATTCAGTCAAGGCCTGAGTGGCCCTGCCCCTCTAGATGGATTCAGTCAAGGCCTGAGTGGCCCTGCCTCTCTAGATGGATTCAGTCAAGGCCTGAGTGGCCCTGCCCCTCTAGATGGATTCAGTCAAGGCCTGAGTGGCCCTGTCCCTCTAGATGGATTCAGTCAAGGCCTGAGTGGCCCTGCCCCTCTAGATGGATTCAGTCAAGGCCTGAGTGGCCCTGCCCCTCTAGATGGATTCAGTCAAGGCCAGAGTGGCCCTGCCCCTCTAGATGGATTCAGTCAAGGCCTGAGTGGCCCTGCCTCTCTAGATGGATTCAGTCAAGGCCAGAGTGGCCCTGCCCCTCTAGATGGATTCAGTCAAGGCCAGAGTGGCCCTGCCCCTCTAGATGGATTCAGTCAAGGCCTGAGTGGCCCTGCCTCTCTAGATGGATTCAGTCAAGGCCAGAGTGGCCCTGCCCCTCTAGATGGATTCAGTCAAGGCCAGAGTCTGCCTGCCCCTCTAGATGGATTCAGTCAAGGCCTGAGTGGCCCTGCCCCTCTAGATGGATTCAGTCAAGGCCTGAGTGGCCCTGCCCCTCTAGATGGATTCAGTCAAGGCCTGAGTGGCCCTGCCCCTCTAGATGGATTCAGTCAAGGCCTGAGTGGCCCTGCCCCTCTAGATGGATTCAGTCAAGGCCTGAGTGGCCCTGCCCCTCTAGATGGATTCAGTCAAGGCCTGAGTGGCCCTGCCCCTCTAGATGGATTCAGTCAAGGCCTGAGTGGCCCTGCCCCTCTAGATGGATTCAGTCAAGGCCTGAGTGGCCCTGCCCCTCTAGATGGATTCAGTCAAGGCCTGAGTGGCCCTGCCCCTCTAGATGGATTCAGTCAAGGCCTGAGTGGCCCTGCCCCTCTAGATGGATTCAGTCAAGGCCTGAGTGGCCCTGCCCCTCTAGATGGATTCAGTCAAGGCCTGAGTGGCCCTGCCTCTCTAGATGGATTCAGTCAAGGCCTGAGTGGCCCTGCCCCTCTAGATGGATTCAGTCAAGGCCTGAGTGGCCCTGCCCCTCTAGATGGATTCAGTCAAGGCCTGAGTGGCCCTGCCCCTCTAGATGGATTCAGTCAAGGCCTGAGTGGCCCTGCCCCTCTAGATGGATTCAGTCAAGGCCTGAGTGGCCCTGCCCCTCTAGATGGATTCAGTCAAGGCCTGAGTGGCCCTGCCCCTCTAGATGGATTCAGTCAAGGCCTGAGTGGCCCTGCCTCTCTAGATGGATTCAGTCAAGGCCTGAGTCTGCCTGCCCCTCTAGATGGATTCAGTCAAGGCCTGAGTGGCCCTGCCCCTCTAGATGGATTCAGTCAAGGCCTGAGTGGCCCTGCCCCTCTAGATGGATTCAGTCAAGGCCTGAGTGGCCCTGCCCCTCTAGATGGATTCAGTCAAGGCCTGAGTGGCCCTGCCCCTCTAGATGGATTCAGTCAAGGCCTGAGTGGCCCTGCCCCTCTAGATGGATTCAGTCAAGGCCTGAGTGGCCCTGCCCCTCTAGATGGATTCAGTCAAGGCCTGAGTGGCCCTGCCCCTCTAGATGGATTCAGTCAAGGCCTGAGTGGCCCTGCCCCTCTAGATGGATTCAGTCAAGGCCTGAGTGGCCCTGCCTCTCTAGATGGATTCAGTCAAGGCCTGAGTCTGCCTGCCCCTCTAGATGGATTCAGTCAAGGCCTGAGTGGCCCTGCCCCTCTAGATGGATTCAGTCAAGGCCTGAGTGGCCCTGCCCCTCTAGATGGATTCAGTCAAGGCCTGAGTGGCCCTGCCCCTCTAGATGGATTCAGTCAAGGCCTGAGTGGCCCTGCCCCTCTAGATGGATTCAGTCAAGGCCTGAGTGGCCCTGCCCCTCTAGATGGATTCAGTCAAGGCCTGAGTGGCCCTGCCTCTCTAGATGGATTCAGTCAAGGCCTGAGTGGCCCTGCCCCTCTAGATGGATTCAGTCAAGGCCTGAGTGGCCCTGCCCCTCTAGATGGATTCAGTCAAGGCCTGAGTGGCCCTGCCCCTCTAGATGGATTCAGTCAAGGTCTGAGTGGCCCTGCCCCTCTAGATGGATTCAGTCAAGGCCTGAGTGACCCTGCCCCTCTAGATGGATTCAGTCAAGGCCTGAGTGGCCCTGCCCCTCTAGATGGATTCAGTCAAGGCCTGAGTGGCCCTGCCCCTCTAGATGGATTCAGTCAAGGCCTGAGTGGCCCTGCCCCTCTAGATGGATTCAGTCAAGGCCTGAGTGGCCCTGCCCCTCTAGATGGATTCAGTCAAGGCCTGAGTGGCCCTGCCCCTCTAGATGGATTCAGTCAAGGCCTGAGTGGCCCTGCCCCTCTAGATGGATTCAGTCAAGGCCTGAGTGGCCCTGCCCCTCTAGATGGATTCAGTCAAGGCCTGAGTGGCCCTGCCCCTCTAGATGGATTCAGTCAAGGCCTGAGTGGCCCTGCCCCTCTAGATGGATTCAGTCAAGGCCTGAGTGGCCCTGCCTCTCTAGATGGATTCAGTCAAGGCCTGAGTCTGCCTGCCCCTCTAGATGGATTCAGTCAAGGCCTGAGTGGCCCTGCCCCTCTAGATGGATTCAGTCAAGGCCTGAGTGGCCCTGCCCCTCTAGATGGATTCAGTCAAGGCCTGAGTGGCCCTGCCCCTCTAGATGGATTCAGTCAAGGCCTGAGTGGCCCTGCCCCTCTAGATGGATTCAGTCAAGGCCTGAGTGGCCCTGCCCCTCTAGATGGATTCAGTCAAGGCCTGAGTGGCCCTGCCCCTCTAGATGGATTCAGTCAAGGCCTGAGTGGCCCTGCCCCTCTAGATGGATTCAGTCAAGGCCTGAGTCTACCTGCCCCTCTAGATGGATTCAGTCAAGGTCTGAGTGGCCCTGCCCCTCTAGATGGATTCAGTCAAGGCCTGAGTGACCCTGCCCCTCTAGATGGATTCAGTCAAGGCCTGAGTGGCCCTGCCCCTCTAGATGGATTCAGTCAAGGCCTGAGTGGCCCTGCCCCTCTAGATGGATTCAGTCAAGGCCTGAGTCTGCCTGCCCCTCTAGATGGATTCAGTCAAGGCCTGAGTGGCCCTGCCCCTCTAGATGGATTCAGTCAAGGCCTGAGTCTGCCTGCCCCTCTAGATGGATTCAGTCAAGGCCTGAGTGGCCCTGCCCCTCTAGATGGATTCAGTCAAGGCCTGAGTGGCCCTGCCCCTCTAGATGGATTCAGTCAAGGCCTGAGTGGCCCTGCCCCTCTAGATGGATTCAGTCAAGGCCTGAGTGGCCCTGCCCCTCTAGATGGATTCAGTCAAGGCCTGAGTGGCCCTGCCCCTCTAGATGGATTCAGTCAAGGCCTGAGTGGCCCTGCCCCTCTAGATGGATTCAGTCAAGGCCTGAGTGGCCCTGCCCCTCTAGATGGATTCAGTCAAGGCCTGAGTGGCCCTGCCCCTCTAGATGGATTCAGTCAAGGCCTGAGTGGCCCTGCCCCTCTAGAAGGATTCAGTCAAGGCCTGAGTGGCCCTGCCTCTCTAGATGGATTCAGTCAAGGCCTGAGTGGCCCTGCCCCTCTAGATGGATTCAGTCAAGGCCTGAGTGGCCCTGTCCCTCTAGATGGATTCAGTCAAGGCCTGAGTGGCCCTGCCCCTCTAGATGGATTCAGTCAAGGCCTGAGTGGCCCTGCCCCTCTAGATGGATTCAGTCAAGGCCTGAGTGGCCCTGCCCCTCTAGATGGATTCAGTCAAGGCGAGAGTGGCCCTGCCCCTCTAGATGGATTCAGTCAAGGCCTGAGTGGCCCTGCCCCTCTAGAAGGATTCAGTCAAGGCCTGAGTGGCCCTGCCTCTCTAGATGGATTCAGTCAAGGCCTGAGTGGCCCTGCCCCTCTAGATGGATTCAGTCAAGGCCTGAGTGGCCCTGTCCCTCTAGATGGATTCAGTCAAGGCCTGAGTGGCCCTGCCCCTCTAGATGGATTCAGTCAAGGCCTGAGTGGCCCTGCCCCTCTAGATGGATTCAGTCAAGGCCTGAGTGGCCCTGCCCCTCTAGATGGATTCAGTCAAGGCGAGAGTGGCCCTGCCCCTCTAGATGGATTCAGTCAAGGCCTGAGTGGCCCTGCCCCTCTAGATGGATTCAATCAAGGCCTGAGTTGCCCTGCCCCTCTAGATGGATTCAGTCAAGGCCTGAGTGGCCCTGCCCCTCTAGATGGATTCAGTCAAGGCCTGAGTGGCCCTGCCCCTCTAGATGGATTCAGTCAAGGCCTGAGTGGCCCTGCCCCTCTAGATGGATTCAGTCAAGGCCTGAGTGGCCCTGCCCCTCTAGATGGATTCAGTCAAGGCCTGAGTGGCCCTGCCCCTCTAGATGGATTCAGTCAAGGCCTGAGTGGCCCTGCCCCTCTAGATGGATTCAGTCAAGGCCTGAGTGGCCCTGCCCCTCTAGATGGATTCAGTCAAGGCCTGAGTGGCCCTGCCCCTCTAGATGGATTCAGTCAAGGCCTGAGTCTGCCTGCCCCTCTAGATGGATTCAGTCAAGGCCTGAGTGGCCCTGCCTCTCTAGATGGATTCAGTCAAGGCCTGAGTGGCCCTGCCTCTCTAGATGGATTCAGTCAAGGCCAGAGTGGCCCTGCCCCTCTAGATGGATTCAGTCAAGGTCTGAGTGGCCCTGCCCCTCTAGATGGATTCAGTCAAGGCCTGAGTGGCCCTGCCCCTCTAGATGGATTCAGTCAAGGCCTGAGTGGCCCTGCCCCTCTAGATGGATTCAGTCAAGGCCTGAGTGGCCCTGCCCCTCTAGATGGATTCAGTCAAGGCCTGAGTGGCCCTGCCCCTCTAGATGGATTCAGTCAAGGCCTGAGTGGCCCTGCCCCTCTAGATGGATTCAGTCAAGGCCTGAGTGGCCCTGCCCCTCTAGATGGATTCAGTCAAGGCCTGAGTGGCCCTGCCCCTCTAGATGGATTCAGTCAAGGCCTGAGTGGCCCTGCCCCTCTAGATGGATTCAGTCAAGGCCTGAGTGGCCCTGCCCCTCTAGATGGATTCAGTCAAGGCCTGAGTGGCCCTGCCCCTCTAGATGGATTCAGTCAAGGCCTGAGTGGCCCTGCCCCTCTAGATGGATTCAGTCAAGGCCTGAGTGGCCCTGCCCCTCTAGATGGATTCAGTCAAGGCCTGAGTCTGCCTGCCCCTCTAGATGGATTCAGTCAAGGCCTGAGTGGCCCTGCCCCTCTAGATGGATTCAGTCAAGGCCTGAGTGGCCCTGCCCCTCTAGATGGATTCAGTCAAGGCCTGAGTGGCCCTGCCCCTCTAGATGGATTCAGTCAAGGCCTGAGTGGCCCTGCCCCTCTAGATGGATTCAGTCAAGGCCTGAGTGGCCCTGCCCCTCTAGATGGATTCAGTCAAGGCCTGAGTGGTCCTGCCCCTCTAGATGGATTCAGTCAAGGCCTGAGTGGCCCTGCCCCTCTAGATGGATTCAGTCAAGGCCTGAGTGGCCCTGCCCCTCTAGATGGATTCAGTCAAGGCCTGAGTGGCCCTGCCCCTCTAGATGGATTCAGTCAAGGCCTGAGTGGCCCTGCCCCTCTAGATGGATTCAGTCAAGGCCTGAGTCTGCCTGCCCCTCTAGATGGATTCAGTCAAGGCCTGAGTGGCCCTGCCTCTCTAGATGGATTCAGTCAAGGCCTGAGTGGCCCTGCCTCTCTAGATGGATTCAGTCAAGGCCAGAGTGGCCCTGCCCCTCTAGATGGATTCAGTCAAGGCCCACACAGCAGTGGATCAACCAGCCTTATGACAGAGTCTGACCGACTGGCTTTTTGGTGGACAGACACCATATGTGTCACCATATGACAGAGTCTGACCGACTGGCTTTTTGGTGGACAGACACACCGCACCATATGTGTCACCAAATGACAGAGTCTGACCGACTGGCTTTTTGGTGGACAGACACCATATGTGTCACCATATGACTAAACTATTATTGTGGTTGTGGTTACCTCACTGTTGCTGTGTTTAAATCCTCCCTCATCCTGACATGAAGTCATGCCTGCAATGCTTATAACACACTCACACACTCACTGGATGCTTAAGTAGTGTCTTCAGTGTATCACAATCAGATTTATGTGTGGTGAATCAGGTCACTGAGTATCACGGCCCTGAAGGAAGAAGAGGAGACTATGTTAATTGCTTTTAGAAGGACTCCGGCAAATAGATTTTGGATGAGTTCACTGACTATCATTGTTGTCTTTGGCTGTCCTCCCTCTCGTTCTCTCTCTCTCTCTCTCTCTCTCTTTCTCTCTCTCTCTCTCTCTCTCATTCTCTCCCTCTCTCTCTCTCTCTCTCTCTCTCTCTCATTCTCTCCCGCTCTGTCTCTCTCTTTCTCTCTCTTTCTCTCTCTCTCGCTCTCTCTCATTATCTCGCTCTGTCTCTCTCTCTCTCTTTCTCTCTCTCTCGCTCTCTCTCATTATCTCGCTCTGTCTCTCGATTTGTCTCTCTCTCTCTCTCTCTCCTGTTAGGTTTCTAAACTACTTCCCTTCCATCTATAGCATTTCTTAATATTATTCAGATCCTGTGGTTTTGATGCTTCGTGATTGAGTATTGCTCTGTTCAAGTAGACTGTGATTTTGCTGTGATCTGATAGGGGTGTCAGTGGGCTGACTGTGAACGCTCTGAGAGACTCTGGGTTGAGGTCAGTGATAAAGTAGTCTACAGTACTACTGCCAAGAAATGAGCTATAGGTGTACCTACCATAGGAGTCCCCTCAAAGCCTACCATTGACTATGTACATACCCAGCGTTCAACAGAGCTGCAGAAGTTGTGACCCGTTTTTGTTGGTTATGTTGTCGTAGTTGTGCCTAGGGGGCCATATGGGGGAGGGAATTATTTCACCTCCAGGTAGGTGTTTGTCCCCCTGTGTGCTGAGGGTGTCAGGTTCTTGTCCAGTTCTGTCATTTAGGTCATCACAGACCTGGTCACCTGTCCCTGGGTCTGGAAAGGATTTACTTCCCCCTCCAGGATGGAGAAGTGTCTTCATTAAAGTATGGCGATTCTATAGGTAGCACACAGGAGGACATTTCTCCCTGTTGAAATCATTTCCTTTTGAATTTCTAGCCAACTGTAAAATGTTCCTGTTTTGATTAATTAGGCGACAGGTAGCCTAGTGGTTAGAGCGTTGGGTCAGTAACCGAAAGGTTGCAAGATCGAATCCCTGAGCTGACAAGGTAAAAAATCTGTTGTTCTGCCTCTGAACAAGGCAGTTAACCCACTGTTCCTGGGTCGTCATTGAAAATAAGAATTTGTTCTTTAACTGACTTGCCTAGTTAAATAAAGGTTAAAAAAATATATAAAATAAAACATGAATAGAGTGAGTTAGGACTGCTCTATACCAAATTAGCATACCCCCTGAGTCCCTTCCCTGTTTCACACCTGGTAGTTTGGTGGATGGGACTACCAGCCCTCTGTAACCAAGAGGGCAACCAGTGGGTCCATCTCCTCTATACCAGGTTTCTTGTAAGATGGCAGTGTCTGTATTTTCGATTTCTTTGGTGAAGTCCAGGTTCCTGCTCTTTAGGCCAAAGGCAGATGACCTCAGACCTGGGATATTCCAGGATGAGATGGTGAAGGCTTTGGGGTTCCATAAAGTGTCCAATGTTGCTGGTCGTGTGGTTTGGCCTCAGGCCAGTAAGTGTGAGCAGAGCCTGCTGAGCATCTGGTACATGCCATTGGCTTGGGCTAGTGTAAGAGTGGGGGTTTGGGCCTGTTTGCTCGCTCACGGCCTGGGCGTATCTGTGACTTCCATGTTGAGGCCCTCTTTGCGGGAGTCGGGGGCATTGGGTGGGCAGGAGGGGCATAGGTCTGATCTGAGGGGGCCTATATGGGGTGTGGTCATGGTTGTTTTGGGGGGGTATTGATTGTTTTGGAGTGGTGCTGTGGTCTGGATGTAGAAGTCTTTTCCTGGTAGACTCTCTCTCGCTCTCTCTCTTTTCTCTTTCTCCAGACCTGATGAGCCCAGGGCATTTCTCTAAACCTGTCTCTAGTGCTGTGTTGTGAGGTTGGAATAGGACAGATGGCCTGATAAGGAGGATTCCTTCACAGGCGACGCCTCCTGACCCTACACAGACCTCCCTCTCTCTTCCACTATGGCCTGCTTAGGATATATCTCTTTCTGCTCTCTCTCCCTCTCCCTCTCCCTCTTCCTCTCCCTCTCACTCTCCCTCTATGGCCTGCTTAGGATATCTCTATTTCTCTCCCTCCCTCTCCCTCTCCCTCTCTTCCACTATGGCCTGCTTAGGATATCTCTTTCTCTCTCCCCCTCCCTCTCCCACTCCCTCTCTTCCACTATGGCCTGCTTATGATATCTATATTTCTCTCCCTCTCCCTCTCCCTCTCCCTCTCCTCTCCCTCTCCCTCTCCCTCTCCCTCTCCCTCTCCCTGTCCCTGTCCCTGTCCCTGTCCCTGTCCCTGTCCCTGTCCCTGTCCCTGTCCCTGTCCCTCTCCCTCTCCCTCTCCCTCTCTTCCACTATGGCCTGCTTAGGATATCTCTCCCTCTCCCTCTCCCTCTCCCTCTCCCTCTCCCTCTCCCTCTCCCTCTCCCTCTCTTCCACTATGGCATGCTTAGGATATCTCTCCCTCTCCCTCTCCCTCTCTTCCACTATGGCCTGCTTAGGATATCTCTCCCTCTCCCTCTCTTCCACTATGGCCTGCTTAGGATATCTCTCCCTCTCCCTCTCTTCCACTATGGCCTGCTTAGGATATCTCTCCCTCTCCCTCTCCCTCTCCCTCTCCCTCTCCCTCTCCCTCTCCCTCTCCCTCTCTTCCACTATGGCCTGCTTAGGATATCTCTCCCTCTCCCTCTCTTCCACTATGGCCTGCTTAGGATATCTCTCCCTCTCCCTCTCTTCCACTATGGCATGCTTAGGATATCTCTCCCTCTCCCTCTCCCTCTCTTCCACTATGGCCTGCTTAGGATATCTCTCTTTCTCCCCCTCCCTCTCCCTCTGCTTAAGGGACTTTTGAAATGCATCAAGCGGACTAGAAATCAATGTCCCCGTCCTAAGACCTAAATACCCAGGCTTTAGCAGGCTGTTGGATGAAATACCATGATGAAATAGGATGCTAAGCCTGGTTTGAGCTGCATATCACCACCAATAACACACACACACACACACACACACACTGTTAACGGCATGATCTGTCTGTAGGACAAATAGAATCTGTTTCATGCTGTAACATACAAACAGACAGGCCGCCCATATCCAGACTCGGATTCCTTCATTCATTTTAGGAAGGCAACATAGGAGCACTTCTTGCAGGAAATTACGTTCTATATACACAGATGGTGTCTTTTGAGATTCCAGTGATTCTAGAATTTCCAAACCCTGAAGGTATATATACTGTATCCTAGCAGCATGCTAGCAAGCGGAACTGTTTTTAATCTGCACACAAACACATTTTTTTGGCCATGTTTGTGCATCATTGCGTAACAGCAATATTGTGTCTGCTTGTCTGCCTGTGGCGGAATGGGACAGGGTTGGGGCTGGGCGACCTCTCTAACCTGATATTTTGCTAGAAGTGATGCCTTTGCATGTCCCTGAACCTTCCTCATCACATCACACTGTCAGACAGAGGGCATTAGGGCAATCTACACAGATTGTCTGCTTGACTGGCATGGCCCATGTGTCAAGAAAAGGCTGACTACAGTGAGTAATTAATGTCAAGTCTAGTCTATTTGTGCTCTATCTGTACTGAAAACTCTGTCTGTACTGAAAACTCTGTCTGTACTGAAAACTCTGTCTGTACTGAAAACTTCGTACAGATAGAGACATATTTTTTTCATACAGAATCTCAGTCACTTAAAAAAAAAAAAAAAAAAACATTCAGGGAGCTGTCAGTTTATGGGAGATGTTCTTCCACAGATAGTTGATGATGCACAGCTGGTTGGTCGTCAGTCAGGGCTGATGGATGAGGGCTGATGGATGAGGTCTGATGGATGAAGTCCAAGGGGAACACATGTTACTTGCTGCCTGAATGTTGAGTTGTGTAGCTTCTCTCATGACGTCCAGATGCCAACGAGGCCTTGGGGACTTTAGTAGACAAACACGGAGGTGCTAAATGAGAGAACTGTGCCAGAATGGTAGGAGGGATGGAGAGATAGGGGAGGAGATAGGAGGAGAGATAGAGGAGAGATAGGAGGAGAGATAGGAGGAGAGATAGAAGAGAGATAGAGGAGAGATTAGAGGAGAGATAGGAGGAGAGATAGAGGAGAGATAGGAGGAGAGATAGGAGGAGAGATAGAGGAGAGATAGGAGGAGAGATAGAGGAGAGATAGAGGAGAGATAGGAGGAGAGATAGAGGAGAGATAGAGGAGAGCTAGAGGAGAGATAAAGGAGAGATAGAGGAGAGATAGGGGGAGAGATAGAGGAGAGATAGGAGGGGAGATAGGGGGAGAGATAGAGGAGAGATAGGGGGAGAGATAGGAGGAGAGATAGGGGGAGAGATAGAGGAGAGATAGGAGGGGAGAAGTGTGGGTAGAATATTCTAAACCTGGCTTGCTGTAAAATAAGGAATATAAATCACTTGTTATTTATTACCTTTGGTATTACAGCATATACTGTAGACCCTTTTTCACCACACACTGACGTCACGCACAGATGAGCGCGTCTCTTGACGGCAGTCAGAAAGTCATCTCCATCTGCACCCATTCAACATAACCTCGATGTACGTTTTTATTACAATGTTGTTTTGATTCTTGCTCTGTACAGTCGCTACGATTATATTATTATATTAGCAAAATAACTATTCTTGATGCAGCAGTTGTCAGCTAGAGGGCTAACGCTCATCGACATCGGCTGTAGCAAAAGCTAAAGAGACATTTTACTGGTTGACGTTGAAGTGTTTAAAAAAAACAACGTATAATGCAATTGATTTGCGATGATGACACAGACATTATATTAAGCAGGACATTCATATGAGCCTTAAACTCCCATTATAATGCAGAAGTGGTGTGAAATGCACTCATAAGCAACATGTACATAGAGGCTTTGTTTTGCTGACGTTCCATAAGAAATCCCCCATGTTCTGCCACCAACTTGCGTGCATCGCCCTCGTGAGCCAATGTCTGCAAACACATTGCCTCATGCACCTCAATGTCTACCCAATCATTGCTCTGTTCTGTTCTGCCCACCTCTCCACTCTTGGATTCTCCCACATTGCCCTCCACACATTTTTGGCTCCTCTTTCACAAAAGAGAGCGATGGGCACGAGACATAGAAGTAAACAAAAGGCCTTCAAAGAGGCTTGGTTGTGGGGAGTTGGCTGGGAGGTGTTGGGGGGTTAGGCTGGGGAGAGGTGGGGTTACGCTGAGGTGAAGTAGTGGGTTGGCTCGGTTGGGGTGTTGGGGGGTAGGCTGGGGAGAGGTGGGGTTACGCTGAGGTGAAGTAGTGGGTTGGCTCGGTTGGGGTGTTGGGGGGTAGGCTGGGGAGAGGTGGGGTTACGCTGAGGTGAAGTAGTGCGTTGGCTCGGTTGGGGTGTTGGGGGGTAGGCTGGGGAGAGGTGGGGTTACGCTGAGGTGAAGTAGTGGGTTGGCTCGGTTGGGGTGTTGGGGGGTTAGGCTGGGGAGAGGTGGGGTTACGCTGAGGTGAAGTAGTGGGTTGGCTCGGTTGGGGTGTTGGGGGGTAGGCTGGGGAGAGGTGGGGTTACGCTGAGGTGAAGTAGTGGGTTGGCTCGGTTGGGGTGTTGGGGGGTAGGCTGGGGAGAGGTGGGGTTACGCTGAGGTGAAGTAGTGGGTTGGCTCGGTTGGGGTGTTGGGGAGAGGTGGGGTTACGCTGAGGTGAAGTAGTGGGTTGGCTCGGTTTGGGTGTTGGGGGGTAGGCTGGGGAGAGGTGGGGTTACGCTGAGGTGAAGTAGTGGATTGGCTCGGTTGGGGTGTTGGGGGGTAGGCTGGGGAGAGGTGGGGTTACGCTGAGGTGAAGTAGTGGGTTGGCTCGGTTGGGGTGTTGGGGGGTAGGCTGGGGAGAGGTGGGGTTACGCTGAGGTGAAGTAGTGGGTTGGCACGGTTGGGGTGTTGGGGGGTAGGCTGGGGAGAGGTGGGGTTACGCTGAGGTGAAGTAGTGGGTTGGCTCGGTTGGGGTGTTGGGGAGAGGTGGGGTTACGCTGAGGTGAAATAGTGCGTTGGCTCGGTTGGGGTGTTGGGGGGTAGGCTGGAGGAGGCGAGACAGGAGTATAGTTTCTGGGGCATCCCACTGTCAGTGTAATGGTTTGCTGACACCTCTCTCCCCTTGGGGATAACTAGCTCTATACAGAAACAGTCTTAAAGTGTAGCTTTCTAAGCCTGGAGAGATGGAGGAATGCATACCGCATAGTCCTAACATTTACAAGTGGTAAAACACCAAGGAATGATTTACATGCATCTTGCTTCCAGACCTCTGTGTGATTGGATGGGTTTTTGAAGATCATTGATTGGATGGGTTAATAAAGATCATTGATTGGACGGGTTTTTGAAGATCATTGATTGGATGGGTTATTAAAGATCAATGGTTGGATGGGTTATTGAAGATCATTGATTGATTGAAGCCTGAACTGAAACTATGCCTGAAACTGTACTTCCTATACATTAGATGTACCTATGTATACAGCCATGTTGTTTTACATCCAGGAGCCAGTGCATTAATCTACAACCATCCACATACTGTAAACTGATCTAAGTGCATGCTGGCTAGGATAGCTGATGACGTCAAGCGTTGATTGGATCCTGAACAGAAACTATACAGCCTTTAGTCATGTTATATTGTGTGTGTCTGTGTGTATAGTACAGCAGCCACTTGTGTTCTATTTCCAGGAGCCACTGTCTGCATTCACTTATATCATTGGTGGTCTGGAATCTGGAATGGGATTCAACCCACGGCTCTGAAAAATGATGTATTTGAGTTGCATGTTTACAGTATGACTTGCATTGCATTGCAGAGGCTTGACTCTGTGTATGTTTGTGTGTGTGTGTGTTCGCGTGTCTGTGTGTGTGCTTCTGTTTGTCTGACTACAGTTCTCCTATTCTACAGTCTGTTTTGTGTTAAACTGAGGCTCCAGACCTGATGAGCCCAGGGCATTTCTCTAAACCTGTCTCTAGTGCTGTGTTGTGAGGTTGGAATAGGACAGATGGCCTGATAAGGAGGATTCCTTCACAGGCGACGCCTCCTGACCCTACACAGATCGTTTTTGTGAATTCTTGTTTGGTGAGCAGACCCCAGACCTCACAACCATAAAGGGCATTGGGTTCTATAACTGATTCAAGTATTTTTAGCCAGATCCTAATTGGTATGTCAAATGTTACAGTTGAAGTTGGAAGTTTACATACACTTAGATTGGAGTCATTAAAACTCGTTTTTCAACCACTCCACAAATTTCTGGGTAACAAACTGTAGTTTTGGCATGTCTACTTTGTGCATGACACAAGTAATTTTTCCAACAATTGTTTAGACAGATTATTTCACTTATAATTCACTGTATCATAATTCCAGTGGGTCAAAAGTGTTTTGTTTGTTTGTCAATTAAGGTGTGCAGGGTGAATATGTGGTCTGTTGTACGGTAAAGTACTGAGCAAATATCAAATTTACCACATTGTTTTCACTGAGGAAATGTACGAGTCTACTGATAATGATAATTCAGAGGATTTTCCCAAGGTTGCTGTTGACGCATATCCCACAGTAGTTATTGGGGTCAAATTTGTCTCCACTTTTGTGGAATTGCACTGTCCAATTTACAGTAGTTATTGCAGTGAAAGAATATCATGCTATTGTTTGAGGAGAGTGCACATTTATGAACTTGAAAATGTATGAATAAACCAATTAGACACATTTGTGCAGTCTTGATACAACATTTTGAACAGAAATGGAATGGGTCATTGGATCAGTCTAAAACTTTGCACATGCACTGCTGCCATCTAGTGGTCAAAGTCTAAATTGCACCTGGGCTGGAATAATACATTATGACCTTTCTCTTGCATTTCAAAGATGATGGTACAAAAAAAAATACAAAAAACTGCATGTTTTTTTCTTTGTATTATCTTTTACCATGTCTAATGTGTTATATTCTCCTACATTCCTTTTACATTTCCACAAACTTCAAAGTGTTTCCTTTCAAATGGTATCAAGAATATGCATATCCTTGCTTCAGGGCCTGAGCTACAGGCAGTTAGATTTGTGTATGTCATTTTAGGGGAAAATTTAAAAAAAGGGGCGGATCCTTCAGAGGTTACTAAGTGAAACGTTTTGTCCAGGAAGTTGTCTAAAAGGGATTGAGGTTATTGTTGCCTAATTGTTTTTTGGTAGATTTCCACACTACTTTCCTTCCATCTATAGCATTTCTTAATATTATTCAGATCCTTTGGTTTTGATGCCTCATGATTGAGTATTGCTCTGTTCAAGTTCACTATGATTTTGCTGTGATCTGATAGGAGTTTTAGTGGGCTGACTGTAAACGCTCTGAGAGACTCTGGGTTGAGGTCAGTGATAAAGTAGTCTACAGTACTACGGCCAAGCTATAGGTGTACCTACCGTTGGAGTCCCCTCGAAGCCTACCATTGACTATGTACATACCCAGTGTGTGACAGAGCTGCAGGAGTTGTGACCCATTTTATTTATTATTATTTAAAAAAAAAAATTTTTGCCCTTTTTCGTGGTATCCAATTGTAGTAGCTACTATCTTGTCTCATTGCTACAACTCCCGTACGGGCACGGGAGAGAATGTCATGCGTCCTCCGATACACAACCCAACCAGCCGTACTGCTTCTTAACACAGCGCGCATCCAACCCGGAAGCCAGCCGCACCAATGTGTCGGAGGCTACACCGTGCACCTGGCAACCTTGGCTAGCGCGCACTGCGCCCGGCCCGCCCCCGGCATGTTTACATTGCCAAAGCAAGTGAAATAGATATTAAACAAAAGTGAAATAAACAATAAAAAATGAAGTCAACTCTCTCTCTCTCTGTCTTTCTCACACAAAGTAGGCTATAGCCTAAGTAAAGATCATAATGGGCAACTGGAGTTTGCACTAAGAAGCGATGCATAAGTTTTCATTGAAGCCTAAACAAGCCGTAGAGTCAGTTATTGTCATCAATGCTTGACTATAAATCAGTATTGTCTAATTAGGGCCGTTATTTGTGAAGATTAGACAGCCAGGGAGCAGTTTTTATTGTGTTGATTTAGTAAACAGTTCTAGGCCAGCTGTGGCAGGATTATCATCCTAATCTAATCTATAGTCTCATGTTAATATGCTAATTAGAGACGGACAAGCTCTGTTCTGGTCCCACTAGCAGATTACCCCTCAAGGGTTAATCCAACCCACAGGCTGTGTGTGTGTGTGTGTGTGTGTGTGTGTGTGTGTGTGTGTGTGTGTGTGTGTGTGTGTGTGTGTGTGTGTGTGTGTGTGTGTGTGTGTGTGTGTGTGTGTGTGTTAAGGGGAATGTGGCACTGGAATTAAACCCTGGTGAGAGTTATAGGTCAGAACAGTGGGACACCACTGATCAATAATCTGTCTAATGTACCCATGCAGTCTTTCAGGAGGACTTTGGTTGTAACCATGAGGGTGTTCACTAACTGATGTAGAGTGTGTGTTGGTTTCCCCAGAGAGCATCCGCACTGAGGGAAAGTGACTTGATATTTCATTTATTTAATGTGGCGACAAGACCATTTTGACATTTCATTAAGTTGATTTAAATGTTATTTTGTAGAGCAACACTAACTCGTTGAGTAATAATTTAAGTCACTTAGTCACACCGTAAAACTAAAGCACTTAGACTAAATGAGGCTCTAATTAGACTCTGTTGGTCACACACAGAAAAGCCATGAAAATAGAATGGCTTTTTAAACTGTGACTTTGAAACCCTACACTCCAATTGCTTTAATTGCATCATTAGTGGTCCCAGTGTGTTTTTCAATGTGTGTGTGTGTGTGTGGTTGTTCGTGTGGTTGTCCATGTGGTTGTGTGTGTTTGTTGTTGTTGTTGTGTGTGTGGTGACCTCTTTTGCTATCTGATATATCACCAGCTCATCATTCTAGCTGTGCTCTCGTCCCTCTCTCTCTCTCTCTCTGACCTGGAGCGATACATATGTGCGAAGCAGGGTTTCCGTTAGGAAAAGGGACATTTGACCGGCAGCATTTACATTTACATGGCATGTAAGACATTTACCAGACCCATGTGCATTGGTTTTGTAAGCTGATGAGGGCGTCCACCCACGGTTGTCAGAATGACACAAATCACACATTTAGTTTATGGTAATTCATCTTAGCAGAACATGCACCTCGGATGCAACTGCGTGCATCATTCTTACCGAATTCCGATGAGGGGGGGGGGGGGGGGGGGGGGTGGGGGGGGTACTGTCACGCCCTGGCCTGAGATATCTCTGTTTTCTTTATATTTTGGTTAGGTCAGGGTGTGACTAGGGTGGATACGCTACTTTTTGTATTGTCTAGGGGTTTTTGTATGTCAATGGGGTTTTGTATTGTCTAGGGGTTTTGTATTGTCTCTGGGTTTTGAATTGTCTAGGGGTTTTTGTATGTCAATGGGGTTTTGTATTGTCTAGGGGTTTTGTATGTCTAGTGTTTTGTAGGTCTAGGTATTTGTATGTTTATGGTGGCCTGATATGATTCCCAATCAGAGGCAGCTGTTTATCGTTGTCTCTGATTGGGGATCGTATTTAGGTAGCCATTTCCGTTTGGGGTTTGTGGGTACTTGTTCTATGTTTAGTTGCCTGTCTGCACTATTTATATTATAGTGTCATGGTTCGGTTTTGTTGTTTTGATGTTTTGTTAGTTTGTTCAGTGTTCAGTGTTCATTCTTTTAATAAATTAGAATGTATGCATACCACGCTGCGCCTTGGTCCGATTCATACAACGAACGTGACAACTATCATGGTTTGCTAATAGGACCAGGATAACTATCATGGTTTGCTAATAGGACTAGGACAACTATCATGGTTTGCTAATAGGACTAGGACAACTATCATGGTTTGCTAATAGGACCAGGATAACTATCATGGTTTGCTAATAGGACCAGGATAACTATCATGGTTTGCTAATAGGACTAGGACAACTATCATGGTTTGCTAATAGGACCAGGATAACTATCATGGTTTGCTAATAGGACCAGGATAACTATCATGGTTTGCTAATAGGACTAGGACAACTATCATGGTTTGCTAATAGGACCAGGACAACTATCATGGTTTGCTAATAGGACCAGGACAACTATCATGGTTTGCTAATAGGACCAGGACAGCTATCATGGTTTGCTAATAGGACTAGGACAACTATCATGGTTTGCTAATAGGACTAGGACAACTATCATGGTTTGCTAATAGGACCAGGACAACTATCATGGTTTGCTAATAGGACTAGGACAACTATCATGGTTTGCTAACAGGACTAGGATAACTATCATGGTTTGCTAATAGGACCAGGATAACTATCATGGTTTGCTAATAGGACCAGGACAACTATCATGGTTTGCTAATAGGACTAGGACAACTATCATGGTTTGCTAATAGGACTAGGACAACTATCATGGTTTGCTAATAGGACTAGGACAGCTATCATGGTTTGCTAATAGGACTAGGACAACTATCATGGTTTGCTAATAGGACTAGGACAACTATCATGGTTTGCTAATATGACCAGGATAACCATCATGGTTTGCTAATAGGACTAGGACAACTATCATGGTTTGCTAATAGGACTAGGACAACTATCATGGTTTGCTAATATGACCAGGATAACCATCATGGTTTGCTAATAGGACCAGGATAACTATCATGGTTTGCTAATAGGACCAGGACAACTATCATGGTTTGCTAATAGAACCAGGACAACTATCATGGTTTGCTAATAGGACCAGGACAATTATCATGGTTTGATAATAGGACCAGGATAACTATCATGGTTTGCTAATAGGACCAGGATAACTATCATGGTTTGTTAATAGGACTAGGACAACTATCATGGTTCGCTTATAGGACTAGGACAACTATCATGGTTTGCTAATATGACCAGGATAACTATCATGGTTTGCTAATAGGACCAGGATAACTATCATGGTTTGCGAATAGGACCAAGACAACTATCATGATTTGCTAATAGAACCAGGACAACTATCATGGTTTGCTAATAGGACTAGGACAACTATCATGGTTTGCTAATATGACCAGGATAACTATCATGGTTTGCTAATTGGACCAGGATAACTATCATGGTTTGCTAATAGGACCAGGACAACTATCATGGTTTGCTAATAGAACCAGGACAACTATCATGGTTTGCTAATAGGACCAGGACAACTATCATGGTTTGCTAATAGGACTAGGACAACTATCATGGTTTGCTAATAGGACTAGGACAACTATCATGGTTTGCTAACTATCAAGGTTTGCTAATAGGACCAGGATAATGATCATGGTTTGCTAATAGGACTAGGATTGTGCCTTTGGCTACTAGACAATGAAATATAGTTGATGACCAATAGAACCTTAGAGAAAGATGCTACTGGTTTCTATGGCAATATGGTAGTCTTTATAAAACAAGATGCTACTGGTTTCTATGGCAATATGGAAGTCTCTATAAAACAGTCTACTGGTTTCTATGGCAATATGAAAGTCTCTATAAAACAGTCTACTGGTTTCTATGGCAATATGAAAGTCTTTATGAAACGAGATGCTACTGGTTTCTATGGCAATATGGAAGTCTCTATAAAACAGTCTACTGGTTTCTATGGCAATATGAAAGTCTTTATAAAACGAGATGCTACTGGTTTCTATGGCAATATGGAAGTCTTTATAAAATGAGATGCTACTAGTTTCTATGGCAATATGGAAGTCTTTATAAAATGAGATGCTACTGGTTTCTATGGCAATATGGATGTCTTTATAAAACAAGATGCTACTGGTTTCTATGGCAATATGGAAGTCTTTATAAAATGAGATGCTACTGGTTTCTATGGCAATATGGAAGTCTTTATAAAATGAGATGCTACTGGTTTCTATGGCAATATGGAAGTCTTTATAAAACAAGAGGCCACTGGTTTCTATAGAATATGGAAGTCTTTATACAATGAGAGGCCACTGGTTTCTATAGAATATGGAAGTCTTTATACAATGAGAGACTACTGGTTTCTATGGCAATATGGAAGGCTCTATAAAACAGTCTACTGGTTTCTATGGCAATATGAAAGTCTCTATAAAACAGTCTACTGGTTTGTATGGCAATATGAAAGTCTTTATAAAACGAGATGCTACTGGTTTCTATGGCAATATGGAAGTCTCTATAAAACAGTCTACTGGTTTCTATGGCAATATGAAAGTCTCTATAAAACAGTCTACTGGTTTCTATGGCAATATGAAAGTCTTTATAAAACGAGATGCTACTGGTTTCTATGGCAATATGGAAGTCTCTATAAAACAGTCTACTGGTTTCTATGGCAATATGGAAGTCTTTATAAAATGAGATGCTACTGGTTTCTATGGCAATATGGAAGTCTTTATAAAGCAAGAGGCTACTGGTTTCTATGGCAATATGGATGTCTTTATAAAACAGGCTACTCATTTCTATGGCAATATGGAAGTCTTTATAAAACAGGCTACTGGTTTCTATGGCAATATGGAAGTCTTTATAAAACAAGATGCTACTGGTTTCTATAGAATATGGAAGTCTTTATAAAATGAGATGCTACTGGTTTCTATAGAATATGGAAGTCTTTATAAAATGAGATGCTACTGGTTTCTATGGCAATATGGAAGTCTTTATAAAATGAGATGCTACTGGTTTCTATGGCAATATGGAAGTCTTTATAAAACAGGCTACTGGTTTCTATAGAATATGGAAGTCTTTATAAAACGAGAGACTACTGGTTTCTATAGAATATGGAAGTCTTTATACAATGAGAGGCCACTGGTTTCTATAGAATATGGAAGTCTTTATAAAACGAGAGACTACTGGTTTCTATAGAATATGGAAGTCTTTATAAAACAGTCTACTGGTTTCTATAGAATATGGAAGTCTTTATACAATGAGAGGCCACTGGTTTCTATAGAATATGGAAGTCTTTATAAAGTGACTGCCTACACGTTTGGTTGGAGTTTGACTAGGCTACTTTGAAGCAAGGTAAGACAAGACATGCCTCATAATATGTAGTAAAACGTCCAGGTTTCAAACAATGAAGTATATGTTCTCAAAATGAGTTCTGCCTCCAGCTCATCGCTAGGTGGTGTGACCTGCTGAAGCCTGCCTTGTTGTCTATGCACTGGAATGGCAAATGGGAAGCCAGCTTCAATTACCAGTTGAAAAGTTTAAATAGTTGCTCTTTTTAATGACTGGCAATTGTTTTATATATTTTTTATACATGTTTTCCTTTAGAATTGTTGTGCAATGATTGATCATATTAAAACATGTTTCACTCCAGCAGCTACTGCTATTTCAGTCAATCAATAGGCTAAAATGCATTATTTCGCAAAGGCGTAATTTTTCTCCCAGACTATCGGCCGGGAGGCAATTTTAATAATCTGCTTTTTTTTTGTTTTATGGCCAAAAGTCAGCTATTACCGGCTAACGTAAACCTTGGTGTGGTAGAACCAGCTTTCCTAGTTTAGTTCACAGCAAGTCCTCAACTCATGTTTCTAGCTTCACTCCCCAGTCACTCAGCCAGTCCAGCATTCGTTTCCCTGGAGGACTGTTGTGTCACGCCTTGAGAAGGTGAGGCGACTCATCCACCTGGCTACCACACTGGGCGTCTTTCCAGTTGACAAAACCACAGTCAGCAAATACAAGTGGCAATGATTCATTGAGAAAGTAGAGAGTCTATAGATACATTGTCTGTGTTTTCTGTTGAACAAAGAAGCCCGGAAGCAAAGCGAAAAGAGATACAGTAACTAAATATGAAAAGTGATATGTGGGTCAATCGTTAAAAACAGTGCTCAGTTATTCATGATGTATTCAAGCACTACAAAGTCTGCTTCAAGTCTGGTTAACTTGTATCCCCATTGGACGAGGCCTATACTAAACATTTGGAGGATATTAAACATGACTAGTTGAACAAAGCCTTGAATCTTACTGTGTACTTTTTTCATTTAAAAGGACAACTCTGATATCGACTTCACTTCACAATGTTGCTTACCATTCCGTTGTCTCTTTGCTAGTCTATGTTGTGTTTTAGACTGATGTAGTTTAGTCTAGTCTATGTTGTGTTTTAGACTGTCTCTTTGCTAGTCTATGTTGTGTTTTAGACTGATGTAGTTTCATGTAGTGACCGTGCTTACCCCTTCAGTTGTTTTCATGGTAATGGGAAGCCTGGAAGGCCTCACCCCACCTCAAGGCTGGTACAGTACACTACATTACTGACTAGGCTATGTCTTGAATGGAAAACTAGTACTTGTGTAGTGTAGC
This sequence comes from Oncorhynchus mykiss, assembly GCF_013265735.2. NCBI lineage: Eukaryota > Metazoa > Chordata > Actinopteri > Salmoniformes > Salmonidae > Oncorhynchus > Oncorhynchus mykiss. The sequence continues at coordinate 37,310,343 of NC_048568.1, forward strand.
ATCATTCTGTGTGACGGTTAGATAAAGACTATCATGTTCTGTTGTAAACATCTAATAATGAAGCCGAGCTATGGTACAATCTTGTTCTACAATTAATACCTAGTCAAAATGTCATCTCTCTGTAAGGAGTGTGGACCTGCCACATTGGCACTATTAAGCCTTACTGAGCAGAGTCACACAGTTCCCCAGGGTGTTGTCTATCCTGGGCTGTTGGCTGTGTCTCTGGGATGGTTTACGTTTCACTCTGCTTGTCCAGGGGCCCAGGAGAGAGAGAAGGTAGAGAGACAGATCAACAGGGAGAGAGAGAAGATACGAGAGACAGATCAACAGGGAGAGAGAGAAGATAGAGAGACAGATCAACAGGGAGAGAGAGAAGATAAGAGAGACAGATCAACAGGGAGAGATAGAAGATAGAGAGACAGATCAACAGGGAGAGAGAGAAGATACGAGAGACAGATCAACAGGGAGAGAGAGAAGATACGAGAGACAGATCAACAGGGAGAGATAGAAGATATAGAGACAGATCAACAGGGAGAGATAGAAGATATAGAGACAGATCAACAGGGAGAGAGAGAAGATATAGAGACAGATCAACAGGGAGAGATAGAAGATATAGAGACAGATCAACAGGGAGAGAGAGAAGATAAGAGAGACAGATCAACAGGGAGAGATAGAAGATATAGAGACAGATCAACAGGGAGAGATAGAATATAAGAGTCTCTGTCTCCACCCCCCCCTCTCTGTATCTCTTTCTCCCGCTCCCGTTCTCTCTCTCTCTGTATATCTCTCTGTCTCTGTCTTTCTCTGTCTGTCTCTGTCTGTCTGTCTCTCTCTCTCTCTTTCTCTCTCCCTGTATCTCTCTCTATGTGTTTTTCTGTATCTCTCTCTCTGTCTCTCTCTCTTTCTCTCCCTCTCTCTCTCTCTCTCTTCATCCCTGAACCTGCTGTCTGATCTGTTCATTCATTCCAATCAGCACAGCTCCCATCTGACAGAATGAGGTTATAGGCTCTGGCCAGCAGAGCCCATGAACCACACAGCCCATAAACCACACAGCCCATAAACCACACAGCTCATGAACCACACCGCCCATAAACCACACAGCCCATGAACCACACAGCCCATGAACCACACAGCCCGTAAACCACACAGCCCATGAACCACACAGCTCATGAACCACACATCCCATGAACCACACAGCCCATAAACCACACAGCCCATAAACCACACAGCTCATGAACCACACAGCTCATGAACCACACAGCCCATGAACCACACATCCCATGAACCACACAGCCCATAAACCACACAGCCCAGAAACCACACAGCTCATGAACCACACAGCCCATGAACCACACAGCTCATGAACCACACAGCCCATGAACCACACAGCTCATGAATCACACAGCTCATGAACCACAGAGCCCATAAACCACACAGCCCATGAACCACACAGCTCATGAACCACAGAGCCCATGAACCACACAGCTCATGAACCACACAGCTCATGAACCATACAGCCCATGAACCACACAGCTCATGAACCATACAGCCCATGAACCATACAGCCGATGAACCACACAGCTCATAGATAGATGATAGAAGAGCTGTGTGATAGATAGATAGATATATGAGTAAGCAGCTCATACATAATGTATTTGCTGTGATTGTAAGCTCTTTACCCAATTGATTGTATTGTGTACGTACTTCATGCAAAGAGCAAGTGATTCCTGATCATCTTGTGCTCAACAATGAAGGGTAGATTCTATTTCTCTGTCTCTCTCACTCTTTATCATTGTCTTCCTCTCTCTCTCTCTCTCTCTCTCTCTCTATCGCTCTTTATCATTGTCTTCCTCTCTCTCTCTCTCTCTCTCTCTCTCTCTCTCTCTCTCCGTCTCTATCGCTCTTTATCATTGTTTTTCTCTCTTTCTCTCAATTCAAATTCAATTCAAGGGGCTTTATTGGCATGAGAAACATATGTTAACATTGCCAAAGCAAGTGAAGTAGATAATAAACAAAAGTGAAATAAACAATAAAAATGAACAGTAAACATTACACTCACAGAAGTTCCAAAAGAATAAAGACATTTCAAATGTCATTATGTGACCTGTGTTGTAACAATGTGCAAATAGTACAAAAAGGGAAAATAAATAAGCATAAATATGGGTTGTATTTACAATGGTGTTTGTTCTTCACTGGTTGACCTTTTCTTGTGGCAACAGGTCACAAATCTTGCTGCTGTGATGGCACACTGTGGAATTTCACCCAGTAGATATGGGAGTTTATCAAAATTGGGTTTGTTTTCTAATTCTTTGTGGGTCTGTGTAATCTGAGGGAAATATGTGTCTCTAATATGGTCATACATTTGGCAGGAGGTTAGGAAGTGCAGCTCAGTTTCCACCTAATTTTGTGGGCAGTGTGCACATAGCCTGTCTTCTCTCGAGAGCCAGGTCTGCCTACGGCGGCCTTTCTCAATACCAAGGCTATACTCACTGAGTCTGTACATAGTCCACGCTTTCCTTAAGTCTAATTGTGCTGTTGTCCTGGGGCTCTGTGGGGTCTGTTTGTGTTTATGAACAGAGCACCAGGACCAGCTTTCTTAGGGGACTCTTCTCCAGGTTCATCTCTCTGTAGGTGATGGCTTTGTTATGGAAGGTTTGGGAATCGCTTCCTTTTAGGTGGTTGTAGAAGGCTCTTTTCTGGATTTTGATAATTAGCGGGTATCGGCCTAATTCTGCTCTGCATGCATTATTTGGTGTTCTACATTGTACACAGAGGATATTTTTGCAGAATTCTGCATGCAGAGTCTCAATTTGGTGTTTGTCCCATTTTGTGAAATCTTGGTTGGTGAGCGGACAACCATAAAGGGCAATGGGCTCTATGACTGATTCAAGTATTTTTAGCCAGATCCTAATTGGTATGTTGAATTTGATGTTCCTTTTGATGGCAAAGAATGCCCTTCTTGCCTTGTCTCTCAGAACGTTCACAGCTTTGTGGAAGTTACCTGTGGCGCTGATGTTTAAGCCAAGGTATGTATAGTTTTTTTGTGTGCTCTAGGGCAATGGTGTCCTAGATGGAATCTGTATTTGTGGTCCTGGTGACTGGACCTTTTTTGGAACACCATTATTTTGGTCTTACTGAGATTTACTGTCAGGGCCCAGGTCTGACAGAATCTGTGCATAAGATCTAGGTGCTGCTGTAGGCCCTCCTTGGATGGTGACAGAAGCACCAGATCATCAGCAAACAGTAGACATTTGACTTCAGATTCTAGCAGGGGGAGGCCGGGTGCTGCAGACTTATCTAGTGCCCGCGCCAATACGTTGATATATATGTTGAAGAGGGTGGGGCTTAAGCTGCATCCCTGTCTCACCCCACTGCCCCGTGGGAAGAAATGTGTGTGTTTTTTGCCAATTTTTACCGCACACTTGTTGTTTGTGTACATGGATTTTACAATGTCGTATGTTTTACCCCCAACACCACTTTCCATCAATTTGTATAGCAGACCCTCATGCCAAATTTAGTTGAAGGCTTTTTTGAAATCAACAAAGCATGATAAGAATTTGCCTTTGTTTTGGTTTGTATGTCAATTAGGGTGTGCAGGGTGAATACATGGTCTATAGTACGGTAATTTGGTAAAAAGCCCATTTGATATTTGCTCAGTACATTGTTTTCATTGAGGAAATGTACGAGTCTGCTGTTAATGATAATGCAGAGGATTTTCCCAAGGTTGCTGTTGACGCATATCCCACAGTAGATATTGTGGTCAAATTTGTCTCCACTTTTGTGGATTGGGGGTGATCAGTCCTTGGTTCCAAATATTGGGGAAGGTGCCAGAGCTAAGGATGATGTTAAAGAGTTTTAGTATAGCCAATTGAAATTTGTTGTCTGTATATTTGATCATTACATTAAGGATACCATCAACACCACAGGCCTTTTTGGGTTGGAGGGTTTTTATTTTGTCCTGTAGCTCATTCAAGGTAATTGGAGAATCCAGTGGGTTCTGGTCGTCTTTAATAGTTGATTTTAAGATTTGTATTTGATCCTGTATATGTTTTTGCTCTTTATTCTTTGTTATAGAGCCAAAAAGATTGGAGAAGTGGTTTACCCATACATCTCCATTTTGGATAGATAATTCTTCGTGTTGTTGTTTGTTTTCAAATTTTCCCAGAAGTGGTTAGAGTCTATGGATTCTTCAATTACATTGAACTGATTTCTGACGTGGTGTTCCTTCTTTTTCCGTAGTGTATTTCTGTATTGTTTTAGTGATTCACCATAGTCAAGGTGGAGACTCAGGTTTTCCGGGTGTCTATGTTTTTGGTTGGACAGGTTTCTCAATTTCTTTCTTAGATTTTTGCATTCTTCATCAAACCATTTGTAATTGTTGTTAATTTTCTTCGGTTTTCTATTTGAGATTTTTAGATTTGATAGGGAAGCTGAGAGGTCAAATATACTGTTTAGATTTTCTATAAGAAAATAAGAAATAAGAAATACATTTTTAAAATCATCCTCCCTCATCTTAAACGGCACAGACCGCCACTGATCTACAGGTGGGTTAAAAGTCAGCCTTCACTATTGGAAATTGTCTAAAAGGGATTGAATTTGTTGTTGCCTAATTGTTTTTTGGTAGGTTTCCAAACTGCATTCCTTCCATCTATAGCATTTATTAACATTACTCAGTTCCTTTGGCTTTGATACACCATATTTAATATTGTTTTGTTCAAGTAGACTGTTATTTTGCTGTGATCTGATAGTGATGTCAGTGGACTGACTGTGAACGCTCTGAGAGACTCTGGGTTGAGGTCAGTGATAAAGTAGTCTACAGTACTACTGCCAATAAATGAGCTATAGGTGTACCTACCATAGGAGTCCCCTCGAAGCCTACCGTTGACTATGTACATACCCAGCGTGTGACAGAGCTGCAGGAGTTGTGACCCGTTTTGTTGGATATGTTGTCATAGTTGTGCCTAGGGTGGCATATTGGTTAGTGGTTAGAGAGTTGGACTAGTAACCGAAAGGTTGCAAGTTCAAACCCCTGAGCTGACAAGGTACAAATCTGTCGTTCTGCCCCTGAACAGGCAGTTAACCCATTATTCCTAGGCCGTCATTGAAAATAAGAATTTGTTCTTAACTGACTTGCCTAGTTAAATAAAGGTTTAATAAATAAAATAAAAAATATGGGGGAGGGAATGCTGTCACCTCCAGGCAGGTGTTTGTCCCCCTGTGTGCTGAGGGTGTCAGGTTCTTGTCCGGTTCTGGCATTTAGGTCACCACAGACTAGTACATGTCCCTGGGCCTGGAAATGATTGTTCTCCATCTCCAGGATGGAGATGCTGTCTTCATCAAAGTATGGGGATTGTAGTGGGGGGATATAGGTAGCACACAGGATGACATTTCTCTCTGTTAAGATAATTTCCTTTTGAATTTCTAGCCAAATGTAAAATGTTCCTGTTTTGATTAATTTAATGGCGTGAGTTAGGTCTGCTCTATACCAAATTAGCATACCCCTGAGTCCCTTCCCTGTTTCACACCTGGTAGTCTGGTGGATGGGACTATCAGCTCTCTGTAACCTAGAGGTTAACCAGTGGGTCCATCTCCTCTCTATCTCTCTCTCTCTCTCTCTCTTTCTCTCTTTATCATTGTCTTTCTCTCTCTCTCTCTCTCTATCTATCTATCGCTCTTTATCATTGTCTTTCTCTCTCTCTCTCTCTCTCTCTCTCTCTCTCTCTCTCTCTCTCTCTGTCTCTCTGTCTCTCTGTCTCTCTGTCTCTCTCAATTCAATTCAATTTGCTTTATTGGCATGACGTAACAATGTACATATTGCCAAAGCTTATTTTGGATATTTACAATTAAAAATACAAATGAGAATCACAATTGTCAACGGGACAACAGTAACAACAATAACCAAGTGTCAAAATAACCATACATTCAACAATAACAATAAGCATACAGTAGAGGACATGTGCAGGTTGATTGGTCTGTCAGACACTGTCCCTCATCTTATGGCAGGCGGCAATGTATTGTGCAATGTAGTGCCAACCTTGGATAAGGGATTCAAATTTGGGGAAATGACACTCTCTAATTGTTTTATATTTTTGACATTTTGTCAGGAAATGCAGCTCCGTCTCAGGTTCTGCTGTTGTGCAGTGGTTGCACAGCCTTTCAATGTTTTTCTAAGGTTTTGATCAGTAACCATGGTCAAATATTTAGCCACGGTGTACTGTCGATTTAGGGCCAGATAGCACTGCGTTTTGCTTTGTGCTTGTGCTTGTGTTTCCCAATAAGAAACATAGTTTTGTTTTGACTGTGTTGTAATTTGGTTCATCCTGATTGATTGGATGTTGTGGTCCAGAGGCTTCAGTGTGTTAGTAGAACAGGTTTGTGAACTCAGCCCCAGGACCAGCTGGATGAGGGTCCTGAGGCTTCAGTATGTTAGTAGAACAGGTTTGTAAACTCAGCCCCATGACCAGCAGGATGAGGGGACTCTTTTCTTTGCTCAGCTCTTGGCATTGCAGGGCTTGGTAATGATATGATATGTATTTTAGATGTTTCCAAAACTTAAATGCTATTTTTTTAGTTTTTATTATTAGTGGATATTGGCCTAATTCTGCCCTGCATGTATTGTTTGTAGTTTTCCTCTGGACATGTAGGAGAATCTCACAGAACTCTGCATGCAGGGTTTCAAAGGAGTGTTTATCCCATTTGAGGAAATCTTGTTTTGCAAGTGGACCCCACACCTCGCTGCCATAAAGTGCAATTGGTTCAATGACACATTCAATTAGTTTTAGACAAATTTTAATAGGTATTTCAATTTGAATTAGCTTTTTAATAGCGTAGAATTCCCTGCGTGCTTTCTCTCTCAGTTCATTCACTGCCTCATTAAGGTGTCCAGTTGAGCTTATTTTTTAAACCTAAGTAATTGTAGTGTGTGCAGTACTCTATATATTTTGTACCAATTGAGAACTTTGGTCTAATTCCCTGAGATCTGGATCTTCTCTGGAAAATCAATATTTTAGTCTTTAGGGGGTTTACTGCCAGGGCCCAGGTCTGGCAGTACTGCTCTAGCAGATCCAGGCTCTGCTGTAGGCCATGTGCTGTGGGTGACAGCAGGCATAGGTCATCTGCGAAAAGTAGGCATTTAACTTCTGAATTGTGGAGACACCAGGGGCAGAGGATTTTTCTAGAATAGTGGCCAATTCGTTGATGTAAATATTGAAGAGTGCAGGGCTCAGATTGCAACCCTGGCGAAGGCCCCACCCCTGGTTAAAGAATTCTGTTATTTTCTTGCCAATTTTAATGCTGCACGTATTGCCAGTATACATTGATTTAATTATGTCATATGTATTACCCCCTACACCACTTTCAATAACTTTGTAGAACAGTCCTGTATGCCAAATAGAATCAAATGCTTTTTGGAAGTCGATAAAGAAAGAATACACGTTTATCCATGTTTATCATCTCTCTCTCTCTCTCTCTCTCTCTCTCTCTCTCTCTCTCGCTCTCTCTCTCTTTATCATTGTCTTTCTCTCTCTCTCTCTCTCTCTCTCTCTCTGTCTCTCACTCTCTCTCTCTCTCTCTCTCTTTATCATTGTCTTTCTCTCTCTCTGTCTCTCTCGCTGTCTCTCTGTCTGTCTTTCTCTCTTTCTTTATCATTGTCTCTCTCTCTCTTTATCATTGTCTTTCTCTCTCTCTGTCTCTCTCGCTGTCTCTCTGTCTGTCTTTCTCTCTTTCTTTATCATTGTCTCTCTCTCTATTTATCATTGTCTCTCTCTCTCTCTCTCTCTCTTTATCATTGTCTCTCTCTCTCTCCCTATCATTGTCTCTCTCTCACTCTCTTTATCATTGTCTTTCTCTCTCTCTCTCTCTCTCTCTCCCTCTGTCTCTCTCTCTTCATCATTGTCTCTCTCTGTCTCTCTCTCTTTATCATTCTCTCTCTCTCTCTCTCTCTCTCTATATCATTGTCTTTCTCTGTCTCTCTCTCTCTCTCTCTTTATCATTGTCTCTCTCTCTCTCTATCATTGTCTTTCTGTCTCTCTGTCTCTCTCTCTCTGTCTCTCTCTTTATCATTGTCTCTCTCTCTATTTATCATTGTCTTTCTGTCTCTCTCATCTCAACGGTGATGATCAGTGGGGCGGCTTGATGGATTGCCCCCACGCTTGGCCTGGAAGCCAGTGAAGCAGAGGGAGGGAGGGAGGGAGAGAGAGAGAGATGAGGGAGGGGTATGAGGGAACAGTGGGGTATGGAATTGCCTAAATGTGCAAACTCCGCCCACCCAGGGCACTGGGCCATGCAAAATGAACTCGCCCATTGCAATGTTGCAACACTGATTCCGGTGGAAAATAAACCCGGCAACCATTCTCCAATCTTTTATATAAATAAGGCGCCATGGCTTCTCTCCCAGTGTACTATCTCCTGGTAGGAAACTGTTGGAGACTACTTATTGTGTCGATTCCAACAAGACCGAATGTTTCCACGGGAGAAGACAGTGTTGGGCACCCACAAGTTGACGGGGAAAAATACTACCTACCTCATGAGACATCTGAAACAGCATCCTCCCAATAGAAGCTCAGGTAATAACATACCTATGGGAGCTGTCATAAAGTTAAGTGTTTTAGAGGTGTGAAAATCAACGTCAGCTCACACAGTCGGGGAATGTATATGTGATGATTAGTGGCTTTTATGAGCTCTGTGAAGAAGTGGGATGTTTAATCTGCTGCAGAGTGATGTGTTCTTCTGCCAATTTGGCTGTTGGGAAGAGAATAGGATGTTATTCAGAAAAACATGTTGGTAGAACAGGACTATGTGTGTTTGTTTATGTGGAAGTCAGTGATTTTTGTTTACTCTAGGTTGATGAGGCAATACAAATGTGATGTGACTAAAATGTTACTAGTTGACTAAAATGGTCCACTGTTTTTGTCATTTTGACTAGGGTTGCAAAGGGTCGTAAACTTTTTGGTAAATTTCCAGATTTTTTTTCAGGAATTTTCCATGGGAAGTTAAGCCGGGGAATTTTGGGAATTGTGCTTAAATTCATTAAAAAAAAGTTAGCTTATAACAGTGACCCTTTTTTTGTGGGATACACATAACGGAATTTTAGGTTTTGGCATATTTTGGTTAAACTCCCCAATTCAATGGAATTGCAACCCTCCATCACGTGTGCAGTGCCCTCTTCCATCAGAGGAACAGCTGATTCTCAAGATCTTGCACACCAATGAGATGCTATTGAGACCACACTACTACACAGTCTGAGCCAAGGACTACATGCTTTCTGGTAAGTTCTGATTACAATACTGGGTGGGGTGAATATATTTGATATGACATACATTATTGTTTTGTTAACAAGTAAATAGTAGCCTACAGCAAAGTGTGTTTAAATCATTTCTAACTTGTTAACAATTTCTGCTAGTTAGCTTTTGCTACCATGTGGGTTTTAGCTTGCTTGAGCCTGCTAACTGAGGAGTGTTAATTCACCTGTTTCCATACATCTTTCATTTTAAAACATTTATCTTACAAAGGAGTTGTTAATCTGCACATGGAATTGTATTTGGTTTTTAAAAAAAAATCTAATCTTTACAGGAAAATGCCACGGGCACTGTCTGATGTGTGGAGACATTTCACTATACAGCTAATGTAGAAGGAAAAGCTGTGTACAATTGCAAAGACTGTACCAAATCATATGTGAAGAATGCAACAAAGATGCAGAATCATCTGGCCTAGTGCATACAGTTCCCTCAACGCTCACAACAAACAACTTCTGACAAAAGTCCCTTGAAAGATTAGTGGAATCTGTGTGGGTAGCTGGACAGGTAGGATGACTGACAGTAAAGGTGAACGTGTCAGGTGACAGAGGAATGGATGAGAATGAGGCAGGAATTCCTTTAACCATAAAGTGGTATATTTACTGAGTAGTCTGTGCTGCATCACAAAGGAAACAAATAACATGTATCCAATCAAATTCATAATCAAAGATCAAACCATATCATTCATTATTAACATAATTTAAGGAATTCAACAGTCCAGTTCATTAAGAAGTCAATAGTAATCATCCACGAGTCATTTAGGCTCGTAACTATTTATCATAAATTGTGAAAGAATACAAACAGTGAATGGTTACACAATCTATAATCCCCATTATCAAAGTCAATCAGTTAGCAAACAATGACGTTTCTCATTTCACTCTTTCAATGGTCTTCATGTGTACATATAATTAATTTCAATACACATGAACCATATCGATTGCATAATTGGCCTATGAGGATCTGTAGGGCCGTGATCATTGACAATTCACATTACACAATATGTTTGAAGCTGCGCTCCAAGCCGCGCTCCGCGGTAATAACTATTAACAGTAACTGAATGGCCCACTCTCCCGATCTCCACAGATAATTCAGATGAAAGGTAAGAGTCGGTGGACTTACGTGGATTCATGGACGCACAGAACTTCTGGATCAGATGGAGTTATGGAAGAGAAAGCAGCGAGATCAGGCGATGGCAATTTCCTCCTTTTATGGAGTTGAGATCTGTCGGACATTTCCACCTGACCTAATTAAAGCGCCCCTGGCCCAGCTAAGTAAATGGCAATGAATTAAAGGATTATTCCACCAACTCCATGGGCCTCATCTACACCCTCTACTTCTATTCGAGGTGAAAATGATGAATCAGACACCTTATCGATAGCAACAGCTCATGGTCCTCCTGGAATCAGGAGTTTGTTTGACTCAATAGAGGAACGTAGTCAGAGAAATGCTGATGAATGTCTTGCTCGAGCTGTGTATGCAACTGGTTCACCTCTGATGCTCACAGACAATGTGTATTGGAAGAGATTTCTGAATGTTCTTCGCCCAGCATGCACCCCTCCAACCAGACATGCTTTATCTACTCATTTGCTGGATGCAGAGTTCAACAGAGTTCAAGTGAAGGTCAAGCAAATTATAGAGAAAGCAGACTGTATTGCAATCATCTCTGATGGGTGGTTGAATGTTCCTGGGCAAGGAATAATTAACTACATCATCTCCACCCCTCAACCAGTATTCTGCAAGAGCACAGACACAAGGAACAACAGACACACCAGTCTCTACATTGCAAATGAGCTGATGGCAGTCATTAATGACCTTGGACCACAGAAGGTTTGGAGGATGGTGGAGGCAACAGGGGATCCTCTTGATGGGGCTGTCCACTTTAGACCAAGCAGCCTTCATGTTAGCAGCATTGTCTGTAACAGACAATGCTGCTAACATGAAGGCTGCTTGGTCTAAAGTGGAGGAGTCCTAGCCTCACATCACACCCATTGGCTGTGCTGCTCATGCATTGAATCTGCTCCTCAAGGACATCATGGCACTGAAAACAATGGATACACTCAACAAGAGAGCCAAGGAAATGGTTAGGCATGTGAAGGGTCATCATGTTATAGCAGAAATATACCTCACCAAGCAAAGTGAGAAGAATAAGAGCACCACATTGAAGCTGCCCAGCAACACTCGTTGGGGTGATGTTGTCATCATGTTTGACAGTCTCCTTGAGGGAAAGGAGTCATATCACAGTCTACCGATATGGACAGCCCCATCAAGAGGATCCCCTGTTGCCTCCACCATCCTCCAAATCCCAACAGCATCAGCTGCCTCAGACTGCAACTGGTCCTTGTTTGGGAACACACACACCAAAGCACGCAACAGGCTGACCAATACAAGGGTTGAAAAATTGGTGTCCATCCGGGCAAATTTGAGACTTTTTGAGCCTGACAACAGGCCATCCTCAACAAGGTTGGAAAGTGACAGTGAAGATGAGGCCTCAGAGTCTGATGTTTAAGAGGTGGACATTGAAGAGGTCCAGGGAGAAGACATGGAAACCTGAGAGGAAGACAACCAAAGCTTTAGTTTCTAGACTATCATTTCATTTATGTTAAAAATGTTTTTGGGAGATGCGATGGATCATTGGGGATCATTCAATATTCCCTTTATTTTGTTGTTCAGTGAAATCATCTCATGTGAACTAATTTAATTAAAGTTAAATTCATAACTAAATAGTTTTTGTAATTTCTATTGGAAGGATTTAATAATTTGCACTTTTGTCTACTTATGAGGTTAAAGGTTTATGTTTCTGTCTCCATATGATATGGTAAATATATCCAATGCAAAAAAAATATCTACATTTAATATAGTATTAATATTAATTTGCGTATATTTCTGTTAATTCCCATATATTCCCGTTAATTCCCATGGAAAGTTTCCACCTCTGAATATTCCCCAAAATGTGCAACCGTAAATTTGACAATAACATGACTAAATCATTATTCAAATGACAAAAATGTAAAATCAAATCAAATTGTATTAGTTACATGCGCGTAATACAACAGGTGTAGTAGACCTCACAGTGAAATGCTTACTTACGAGCCCCTAACCAACATTGCAGTTTTAAAAAAAGATGGATAAGAATAAGAGATAAAGTAATTAAAGAGCAGCAGTAAAATAACAATAGCGAGACTATATACAGGGGCTTCCGATACAGAGTCAATGTGCAGGGGGCACCAGTTAGTTGAGGTAGCATGTACATGTAGGTAGAGTTATTCAAGTGAATATGCATGGTTGACAACAGAGAGTAGCAGTGGTGTAAAGAGGGGGAGAGGGGGAGTGCAATGCAAATAGTCTTGGTAGCCATTTGACTAGATGTTCAGGAGTCTTATGGCTTGGGGTTAGAAGCTGTTTAGAAGCCTTTTGGACCTAGACTTGGCGCTCCGGTACCGCTTGCCGTGCGGTAGAGAACAGTCTTTGACTTGGGTGGCTGGAGTCTTTGACAATTTTTAGGGCCTTCCTCTGACACCGCCTGGTATAGAGGTCCTGGATGGCAGGAAGCTTGGCCCCAGTGAAGTACTGGGCAGTTTGCACTACCTTTTGTAGTACCTTGCGGTCGGAGGCCGAGGAGTTGCCATACCAGGCAGTGATGCAACCAGTCAGGATGCTCTCGATGGTGCAGCTGTAGAAACTTTTGAGGATCTGAGGACCCATGCCAAATCTTTTCAGTCTCCTGGGGGGGAATATGTTTTGTTGTGCCCTCTTCAAAACTGTCTTGGTGTGCTTGGACCATGTTAGTTCGTTGGTGATGTTGACACCAAGGAATTTGAAGCTCTCAACCTGCTTCACTGCAGCCCCGTCGATGAGAATTGGGGCGTGCTCGGTCCACTTTTTCCTGTAGTCCACAATCGTCTCTTTTGTCTTGATCACGTTGATGGAGAGGTTGTTTTCCTGGCACCGCAACACCAGGTCTCTGACCTCCTCCCTAAAAGCTGTCTCCATGTTGTCAGTGATCAGGCCTACCACTGTTGTGTCATCGTCAAATTTAATAATGGTGTTGGAGTCGTGCCTGGCCGTGCAGTCATGAGTGAACAGGGAGTACAGGAGGGGACTGAGCACGCACCCCTTAGGAGCCCCTGTGTTGAGGATCAGCATAGCAGATGTGTTGTTACCTACCCTTACCACCTGGGGGCGGCCTGTCAGGAAGACCAGGATCCAGTTGCAGAGGGAGGTGTTTAGTCCCAGGGTCCTTAACTTAGTGATGAGCTTTGAGGGCACTATGGTGTTGAACGCTGAGCTGTAGTCAATGAATAGCATTCTCACATAGGTGTTCCTTTTGTCCAGGTGGGAAAGGGCAGTGTGGAGTGCAATAGATATTGCATCATCTGTGTATCTGTTGGGGCGGTATTCAAATTGGAGTGGGTCTAGAGTTTCTGGGATAATGGTGTTGATGTGAGCCATGACCAGCCTTTCAAAGCACTTCATGGCTACAGATGTGAGTACTATGCGTCGGTAGTCATTTAGGCAGGTTACCTTAGTGTACGTGGGCACAGGCACCATGATGGTCTACTTGAAACATGTTGGTATTACAGATTCGGACAGGGAGAGGTTGAAAATGGCAGTGAAGACACTAGCTAGATGGTCATCCCTTTCTCGCAGTACACGTCCTGCTTATCCGTCTGGCTTTGCGTCCTTGTGAAAGTTGACCTGTTTAAAGGTATTACTCACATCAGCTGCGGAGAGCGTGATCACACAGTCTTCCAGAACAGCTGGTGCTATCATGCATGTTTCAGTGTTATTTGCCTCGAAGCGAGCATAGAAGTAGTTTAGCTCCTCTGGTAGGCTCGTGTCACTGGGCAGCTCTTGGCTGAGCTTCACTTTATAGTCTGTAATGGTTTACAAGCCCTGCCACGTCCGACGAGCGTCAGAGCCGGTGTAGTACGATTCGATCTTAGTACTTTATCACACAACGTCAGAGCCGATGTAGTACGATTCGATCTTAGTCCTGTGTTGATGCTTTTCCTGTTTGATGGTTTGTCAGAGGGCATAGCAGGATTTCTTATAAGCTTCCGGGTTAGAGTCCTGCTCCTTGAAAGCAGCAGCTCTAGCCTTTAGCTCCGTGCGGATGCTGCCTGTAATCCATGGCTTCTGGTTGGGGTATGTACTGTATGTACGATCACTGTGGGGACGACGTCATCGATGCACTTATTGATGAGGCCAATGACTGGTGTGGTGTAGTCCTCAATGCCATCGGAGGAATCCCGGAACATGTTCCAGTCTGTGAAACAGTCCTGTAGCATCTGCTTCATCTGACCACTTTTTTATAGACTGAGTCACTGGTGCTTCCTGCTTTAATTTTTGCTTGTAAGCTGGAATC